>NC_135858.1:36690616-36833116 GCF_031162955.1 Sander vitreus | reverse complement strand
AAACACAAACACAAACAGACATTCAGTCATGGAATGGAATAAGGCCCTAAAATGACCCCAATGCATCATCAGATATTAAGGAAACATGCTAAGTTAAAATACTATGTTTTCTGACAACAATGCTAATGCCAGGAGTGTGCCTATGTTCCCACATTTCTCACAAGACTTTTTTTAAAATGATGCTCTATGTTAGGGTTAGGGTTACATTCCATCTGTAGTCCATTGCTACTGGATAATAGGTTGGGTGTAATTGGCTACCAAATTGGGAGAAAGGGGGATAAAATCTGATACAAATTTATGAAAAAGAAAATGTGGGAACATACGGCCTAATTTTGGAAAAACATCTTAAAAATGTGGGAACTGTGGGAACCATAGGGCCTAATTTTGGAGAAAAAGATCTTAGAAATGTGGGAACATAGACCTGTGGGAACATAGGCACACTCCTGGCATTAGCATTGTTGTCAGAAAACATAGTATTTCAACTTAGCATGTTTCCTTAACATCTGATGATGCATTGGGGTCATTTTAGGATTTAATACAGTACATATATTACATATTACATCTTTACTATACATTTTCCTCTCTTTCTTGTCCTTCAGCTTCTCTCACCTTATTGTTTTCATTGGCAGGTAGGCAGGTTCATGTTCCCGTGGTTTCTCTCTTTTTATTACCAGCCTGATAATAAGCTGCGCCACAATCACTCCCCGTGTTCCCAGGGGTAAACAACTCTGTCAGGATTATGGGCCAGACTACATGTCACATCCCAGTGGTTCACTTGTAAAGGCTTACTGGGATTATTAAAGTTGGCAGGCACAGAGAGGTAATTAGACGCAGCTAAGCAGTTTAAGACTGTAAATAACAACTTTACTTACTGTGTCAGAGTAAGGGGGGGAGCACATATACAGAGTCTCAAATCTATACTGCATAATAACAACACATTCTCTCTCCCAACTTGTCCCGTTTGTTAACATATTAGTTAAGGCCTTTACGTCAGTGTAAGTGTTACGTCAGACTAAGATGCATGTATTTGGCGGGGGTTTAGGGGTCCTCCCTCAAGAAACATTTTATATTTCTCAATAGAAATATATATGCAATTTCATGTAATTTCGGACCGTTATTATTGTCTAAAACGGTAGAAAAGATGGAGCAGATAATAAACAAATAACTCAAAAAGACTGACTTGAAGACAAAACTCACTAAAGAAGATGATATAATTGTGCAGCTCTTCTAGAATTTCCAATCAATAAAGTATCTATCTATCCAAATGTTATCGGACCAAATGGATCAAATTCTGACAGTAAAACGAGTCATTTCACAAGGAATGTGGCGTCTCTTTCTCCGTGTAAATCTGAGGGAAAAAAGTATTTTAGGGCCAGAGGGCATCACGTGATGGACACAAGATTGTAATTTCACTATTATCCACATTAGTTGCTATGTTCAATTTGCTTCAAAGCCCTGCGCCCTGCCTGGGGGCTTGGACTGACCCACCCAACCATCCTCTCTACGCCGACGGTGTGACAGGGCTGACATGGCGCTCTTTATACTACGTCATTTCAGAGCGCTGCGGCTGAGTAGCTGAAAGGCCGATGTGTCTCATACAGACGCTACAGACGTCAGAGACACCAGCACAGACAGCTTTCACATTGAATTCACACTGTCATTTCATAATTGCTATGATAAGAATATCAAGTATATGTACATGTTTAAGGCAGCACAACAGTCGTATTGGATTATACAGTACAGCTTTACCTAATGTGTGTGCGTGTGTCTATGTGTGTGTGTGTGTGTGTGTGTGTGCATGTGCGTGTGTGTGTGTGTGTGTGTGTGTGTGTGTGTGTGTGTGTGTGTGTGTGTGTGTGTGTGTGTGTGTGTGTGTGTGTGTGTGTGTGTGTGTGTGTGTGTGTGTGTGTGTGTGTGTGTGTGTGTGTGTGAGAGTGTGTGTGTGCCTGTGCATGTGTCCGTGTCTTTGTGTGTGTCTGTGTGTGATAGATAGATACTTTATTCATCCTGTTTTTGTTTGTGTGTGTGCGTGTGTGTGTGCTTGTGTCTTTGTGTGTGTCTTTGTGTGAGTGTGCGTGTGTGTGTGTGTATGTGCGTGTGTATGTGCGTGTTTCTGTGTGTCTGTGTGTGTGTGTGTGTGTGTGTGTGTCTTTGTGTGTGTATGTGCGTGTTTCTCTGTGTGTGTGTGTGTGTGTGTGTGTGTGTGTGCGTGTGTATGTGCGTGTTTCTGTGTGTGTGTGTGTGTGTGTGTGTGTGTGTGTATGTGTCTTTGTGTGTGTCTGTGCGTGTGTGTGTTTGTAGTCCGAGTCGTGGAGATGTCCTTCAAAGCAGACAACACATTTATTCACTTTCCTCGGCTTTAATCCTGACGACGTCAGAGGGATTTAAAGAGCTGACCCCAGATCAGCGTTCATACGACACTAACACCCCGAACCTGCAGTCTGACCGTGTCTTCACCGCGCCCGGATCGAGTCTTCACGTGCACTCAGGTCACGGGTTAATTGCTTTTTAATGCAAAATTGAAACGTGAAACAGCAATGCATTTAAATAACATTAAGTATTCATTTTCAGCTCTTTAACATTCAGTCGTTCACGGAAAACCTCTTCTCCGTGAAATCCCGTGATCAGTGTGTGACGCTGCATATTATTTTTTGTAATCTGCACATTTCATTTAGATATTACATGTGTATGGCAACGGTGGGGCTAGAATATCGCTCTTCTACACATGGTCAGTGAAAATAACAGGATTCATCTGTTTAACCAACCAACAGTGGTGAAAAGTAACCAAGTACTTTGTATTTATTCCAGTACTGTACATAGACATTTGATGCTTAAGGCTATGTTCACATTTATTATAATTGTTTTTGCATTTTAGGCCTTTATT
Source organism: Sander vitreus (assembly GCF_031162955.1). Taxonomy (NCBI): domain Eukaryota; kingdom Metazoa; phylum Chordata; class Actinopteri; order Perciformes; family Percidae; genus Sander; species Sander vitreus. The sequence continues at coordinate 36,830,232 of NC_135858.1, read as the reverse complement.
TTTATAGGACAGCTGAAGAAATGAAAGGGGAGAGAGAGGAGGAATGACATGCAGCAAAGGGCCGTAGAGGAGTAAAACTCTGTATGCTGTCTGGGCGTGCGCTCTACCAGGTGAGCTACCTTGGTGCCTTTTTTAGTGAAAAAAAAAAGCTGGCAGCGTTTTTTATACCAAAAAGCACCCGGTCATATCGAATGACTCGCTGCGCTCCGACTCCATTTTTTTTATTGTTATGGAGACGACAGGTCTGGCTACTCCGCTCGTTACTGGTCACTGCCCGGGAATTTTTTTTTCAACTTCAAAAAGACACACACACACACACACACACACACACACACTCAAACACACACACACACACACACTCAAACACACAGACACACACACACACACACACACACACACACACACACACACACACACACACACACACACACACACACACACACACACACACACACACACACACACACACACACACTCAAACACACAGACACACACACACACACTCAAACACACATACACACATACACACACACACACACTCAAACACACAGACACACAGACACAAACAAGAGAGGCCCCCATTCGTAAACCAGGCATGTAAAAGAGTACAGTTTTGATTTTTTTCACTACATTTCAGAAATCTGAAAAAAGAAACAATTCTGTAACAATAACAGGTATTTTTTTATAGTGCAGGAAAAGGTTTGGGCTACACACGCACAGACACACACGCACACACGCACAGACACACACACACGCGCACACACACACGCACACAGAAACACAGACACCCAGACACACACACACACACACACACATGCACACACACAGACACACACACACAGACGCAGACACACACGCGCACACACAGAGACACACACACACAGACGCAGACACACACGCGCACACACAGACACACACACACACACACACACACAGACACAGACACACACACACACAGGAACAATACTCCATAGCATGTTATGATTTTGATGTAATCAGGTTAATGATATTAATCCTCTGTTTCAGAGGGCCGTATGACCCCGAGCAGAGATCTGTCGTCAGCACACAAAGCTTTATTATTATTATTATTATTCTGATACACAGGGCGGTACTGTCAGATTAAAGAGTGATTAATATGCATCTACGTGTGGGATTCGGATCGTCCAGTCTTCTGGGGATGGAAAGCAAACAACACGTCCAACTGAGACACACCTGTGTCGACTTCTCTTTATTAAAGTTATAATCCTGCAGAGTTTTATTGAAGCCATTTCATTTAGTAATTATCTCTCTTTATAACTGTTTGCTGCAGTCGCCAAATCATCCAGGACTGAAATCTGAATTTTAACACTTGAAAACGTCAGGATTTATGAGAAAAAAAGGTTTTGACATATCTGATGGAGAGTAATTTATCTAGAGCCACCATCAGGTTCAATCTCCTCCATAATCCTCCAATAAACATCCCAGATAATGTACCACCTAGGCTAATAGTCTCTCTAATAGCATATAGTCTCGCTTTGCCAGACCGTCCTCCACAGCGCTGCGGAGGAAGGTCTGGTTAGTCCACACAGCATTCCTGGATGGGAGTAAAACGTGCTCTGGTTTATTGGCATTTCTTTAAACCAATCACAATCATCTTGGGCGGTGCTAAGCTCCGGACGGAGCCACGGTAAAAAAAGGATCTTACTCTTTAACAGAAAGGTCGAGCTCCTTAGAAATCCTTTCCATAATGTTGTCAGACACTTAGAATATTAATCTGAGTCTGTCAGCGGCAAAACGAGCACTTTTGTAAAGGTAAATACAAGCTGGTCCTATTAACTTACATTGTAGCTTGTTTCTCCACTGCCGACTGCCGAGTTCTTCTTAATACTGGACCAATTATGAAGGTTGTTGATCCCATCAGTCACTTAGACAAAAAAACATAGGAACATAGGGTCCAGGTTGAAAATGATGAAAAAACGGTAGTTAAGCTTTAAGCGAACACACGTAACGTCGGCCATAATGTTAGTGTAAGAATCCCACATTCTCTCTGCTGATTCCTCGTGTCTGTTTCAGGTTGGCAGCTTATTAAAAATGTTCTGGGTTCTTTACATTGTTGGTAGTGCATATCGCCTCACAGCAGCTTTTAGGCATCTTTCTGTTGTTTGCTAGCAGATGGAATAAAGAGGAGGAAACCTTCACACAATAAGTCAACGGAGAGAGGAAATATGTCTCCCCCTCCCGTGGGGGCAAGTTCCTCCAATTATTAGTCCATTCTATTCAGCGGCAAGAATTTCAGAAAGAAAATCTGGTCTCACAAGTTGAATAGAAACAAAGGACACAGAGGAATAAATGCCATCTGGACAGATGATTTCAGTTTAACTTTTCTCAATTTGACATAATGGAGGAATTTAAGATGCAACGCTGCAAGCATGATTACAGTTAAACATATTACAGTATCGGAACACAAAACAAATGCAAATACCGCAGATTAATCTAAATAATCACTACAATTGAAAGTGGTAAAAAAAATAACAACAAAAGAAACCAAGATAATTGAAAATCGACTGAAACTAATCGAGGCAGAATGCCAAATTCCCAACTTCCCAAACAGATGTTCTGATTGAACCGCAGCATAGGTGTGAATATTAAAATGACAGAGCTGAAATGGCAGCAACACAGAATCACATTTCTGTCTGGCAGTTCAATATTTCAATGTCACATTGACTTCCTGTGCCTTTGTGAGAGGAATTGATCTTTTACAAACTAAATATTGCACGTATCACCTCCTGTCTTATTCCCTGCGTTCATGTCGTACAATTTAACTTTTCAGACTGGCTTATAATGCGGGGGTCAGCCCTATGGTCCCACATTTCTAGGACATTTTCAAAATTATGTCTACATTTCCCTTCAATTTAAGCCCTATCCTCCCATAAAATTTTTTAGGGTTAGGGTTAGAGGTTAGGGGTTAGGGTTAGGATTAGGGGGATAATATCTGATACAAATTCATAAAAAAGGAAATGTGGGAACATAGGGCCTAATTTTGGAAAAAAAATCTTAGAAATGTGGGATTATAGGGCTGTGGGAACACAGACACGCTCCCATAATGTGGCGTCTCGTTACTTAATCACACAATTGATTAGTGCTCATAATATAAATATGGCAGCACGTTAGAACAAGTTAATCTGACAGTTTTAACTGAAGGGATACATCATCCACAGCCCCAGAGAGTTGAGTTTCTATTAAAGACGAGTTCCAGCAGCATTTGTGCCAGAAGGCAAACATACTTCGCCAGATTAAGAGTATTTGCTGTACAGTTAATATTTGGATGTTGTGTGCAGTATTGTAGAGATTCAGAGAAGAGATAAAGGTTTGTGTAGGCGATGTGGTTTATTTAAATATAGCAGTTTTACCGTGAGACAGACACTCGTACCTACTGACATCTGATGAATGTGTGCAGCTTCAGGCGGAATAAGTTGGTGTGAGGGTTACGTTCAAAACTAATTGAATCCGTCGAATCGACTCATAACAAATACGGGTAAAACAAAATAAGATCATACAACTAAAACAATGCAACATTTCTAAAGTCTGAATGCTGCAGAAATAAATCCAGAGTTGCAGGTTGCCGCCACAAATTCAATCAAACCTGCAGTGAAAATGTAGCACGCCATTTCTTTTTGTAAATCTTCCTTTTCTGCATTTACAAAACTGTGCTCCAGTCATTTTCTTATTTAGGCTTCTTCGGCCCTTGATTTTCCCTCTCTCCTGCGTTGTTGTTCCCAGTTAGCTGTGATAGTCGCCATGATCATGCTGACTTCACAGCAGCAAATGTGAAATCCACATCCATATTTGCATCCTCTGTTTTTGCGACTCTGGAGCTTCCTGCTCTGCCAGAGGGGTAAAGGCAGTGATCTGACAGGCGCCTCATTAGATACATATCCCTCCCTTATTCTGCTTCCAGACTCTACAAGACCGAGACTCAGAGTCCCCCGTTGGTTGGAGAAGTCGTTGCAATTCATTGAGGCTTGAAATTAATTTCACATCTTTTACAAAAGAATCCAGCTGGGCAACGCTGAGAGAAACTGGAGGCGAGGAATTCACTGACGGACTCGCATGGATAATCATGCATATTCATAATTAGGATGATGGAACGGAAACAAAATCATCTCAGAATAACAGCAAAATAATGCAGAGCCAAACTTTGTGGAGAGCAGTGCTGAAGAAACATGTTTACATCACATGAGCAGAAGGGAATAAAACTCTGACAGGAGCGTCCTGCAGCGGCCTGGGGGGGGTTGTTATCATGTGACCAGTGTCCCCGTTTGATGAGCGGAGGACCCTCAATTGCATCTCATCTCATCATCTGATTAGTGCAGAAATCATTTTTAATGTTTTGTGTGATACTCCCTTCAATGCAGCGCTGGAAGAAGTACTCACATCCTTTACTGCAGTAAAAGTACTAATACAAAGTATTAAAAGTAAAGAAGAATCCTCCCATTTTGGTGACTGGAAAGGATCCAAACAGTTGTGTCAACCAACTAAGTGTTTAATCAGGTAATCATTTCAGCTGGACTTGTAGGCCTATAAGCTTAATTTATAATAAAAAGTCTTATTTTATGAACTACGTGTTTTGTGTGCAAATTATTTTGTAAAGTAACTATTAACTAAAGCTGTCAGATGAATGTAGTGGAGTAAAAAGTACAATATTTCTCTCTGAAATGTAGCGGAGTAGAAGTAGAAAGTGGCATGAAAAGAAAAGACTCAAGTAAAGTACAAGTACCTCAACATTTGGACTGAAGGACAGTACTGGAGTAAATGTACTCAGTTACACTCCACCGCTGCTTGAATGCATTTGCGACAAAGCAAAGTGACCACCTGCAAAACACGCTGACATCACATGTATAGTGTGTTGGGTGCACCATACGTCATATCTGACCCTGAAGAAGCAGAAAAGAGTGAGAGGGGAAAAGAAAATGGTGATAATTCCTGAGAGAGATGTTTCCAATCCTGGGACCGAGGCACAGCGGGGGGCAGAGGGACAGACAGTAATCTGAGGGGGAGATAAAGGTTGCAAAGAAGGAAGGCGAAGCGATAATATATGTCAGGAGAGAGACTACTTGCCTTTGTCCCCGAGGGACACCGTCCTATCAGACAGCAGGAGAGGTCAGGAGCAATGAGACAATGCAGACAGACGGAGAAAGAGAAAGAGAAAGAGAAAGGAAAAGCAAAACAATGGAGGAAGTGAGACAAAGACAGAGGGGTCAGGTGGAAAACAGTGGTTGCCCAGATTACTTCCCCCACTCCCTGCTGTCAGCTGCAGAACTCCAGCTTTGTGTCTGATAAAACATTTGATCTTTGGACTGCAACGAGATGAGAAAAGTGAGAGCAGAGAGGGAAGACGTTATCATTAAACAGATGGAAAGATAGAGGGGAAGAGGGGAGTGATAGGAATCTAATAAATCCTCGAGACAGAAAGAGCGAGAGAGCAACAGAGAGCATCGCTGAACGAGTGAAAGAGATCTAGGAGAAGAGGGAGGGCAGTGGATAAGTTTGTACGATAAGTCCAGACGGGAGAAAGACTGACTGGGACTGAGTTTTATGACCTCACACCAAACCATGGAGACCATGTTGAAGGGAGACACTACAGGTGAATAGGGAAATATTTAAACTAACAGATATTATCATCAAACTTCCCCAGTTTGATTACTTAAATTAAGACAATAATTGTTTGTATTACAAGTTTTCTGAACTTTTATGTTTAATTATTCAAATGAGGCATTGTCTAATTAAATATGTGCTAATTGCATAAATAACATTAGCCAACATATTTATTATTAAAAAAACAAACAAAATGTTTTTGACTTTCAGAATTTGTTCCTACCCCTAGTGAAGTCTGCTCTGTTATTCATCAGGACAAGTAAATGAAGAGAGAAAAGAGACAGAGACGGAGTCTGGGAGTAACAGGGACATGCAGATACAAGGAGGCTAAGAATGATGGGAAATGAAAAAGGAAAAGAACACAGAGGATGAAAAGACACCGAAGGAGAATGAATGACCGAGACAGGTTGGACACCATGAAGAGATCTGCTTCCATGGGAGATATGACCCAGTAAATCCTTCCTCTGTTGCAGAAAAATCATTACCGTTGGGAGACATCTCTCCGACTCTTCTAACAAGCACACATTGACTGAGAGCCGCATGAAAAGAGGACTTTTTTTAAAGGCTTTTCCAAGCACAGAGTCATTTTTTGAAACCAAAACAAGTCCTGCACTTGGAATTACTGTCACGGATTTTGCGTTTGAAGTTGCACAAAACAAAGTGATATACATTAAACTGCAAAGTGTTTTTGTAGAAAGAATATCCATATTTCTCCTGCTCGTATGGATTGTTTGAACATTTTAAAACGGCATTGAAATAAAAACCATTACCTCTATAAATATGGTTCTTCATAAAGCTGTTATTGGCTAAAGTATCTTTTTGGGTATGAATGGTTCCATATAATCTGGATATACTTTCAAAGCATGAAATACAATAGAGCTATCGGAGGCCTGCAGGGATGTGCAAAGGCACAGTTAACAAATAAATAAAAAATCAAAGCACTCACATCAGTTTCGTTCCACTTTAGACCTAATGGAGTGTGACCAACTTAGTTATATGTGTTGGGAACTGAACCTTGGTACATACTCTGGGTTGGGGCTGCATAATATATAGTTTTTTATCATCACCGCAATATCAACTGCCACAGTAAACAAATTGCGAACGGCTGCAACATATCGGGAAAAACATTCAGAGGCTTTATGGGTTAGTTGAAAGACAATATCAGTAGAAAACTACACTTTAAAATTCTTCTTTTACTTCTTTTATGTTCATCTCAATGTTCAATGTGTTCAGTAAAAGAAAGCTGGAAAGGATTTCCTTTTATTTTGTTTCAATTCAACAAGCACAGTACATTTTAACCCTCTGAGGACAAAAGATGCACCGGCGCATCCAAACGATGTTTGACAAAACTCCTACTCAAAAAGCGATATTACAAAATTACACCACTTTGTGAAGCCTTTGGTAAACTCATTTCAAGCACCAAAACAATTGGTACAACACATCATAAGGTATGTTTTCATAAGAGATTGGAGGAAATTTCAAAGGGCGTACATCAACGTTCAGCTTTAGCACCAAATTATCTCTTTACACACTGCTCTGGGACAGATTATCACAATTATTGCAAGTTGTATTGTTATCGTGATATTCAACAATGTTATCACATATCGCATATTTTCCTCATATCGCGCAGCCATACTGTAGAAATATTGGCAGTTAAAAGTTGCTGACAGTTAAAGTTGCATTGTGCTTGTGTTGCAAAAGGGCTGTGTGCAATCATTGAGGAAGTGTCTGTACTCTGGGTGAACTCTGATGCGCCTGATATGGCATAAAAGTGCATTGTGTACCAGACAGATAAGCAGAAAAACAGGAAAGACAGAAGAACAGAGAACAGAAAGGAAGTTGCACCACACAGAGGCTTTAACCCTGGCGTGTGTGTGTGAATGAGGATAAAAGCTTAAGGAAGAGAATAGATTGGGGTCTCACTTCAGAAGATAACTTGGTGGACTGAGCCCTGACTTGATGTCTGTCGCTAGGGGAACTTAGACTCTGTTTGTGAACCCACAGCTGTGTTGTAACTCTTATGCTTGACTCTAAATTTGGTTAACTGAACTCTTCGTCTCTTCGACTCTCTTGTGTTTTGGATAAACTTAAACCTACACTGTGTAGGGTGTTAGTATTTTATTAGCTAAAACCAATGTCTTTATTCATACATATGTACTCATTGGTGTAAAATGACCTCTGTCAATGATCGGACTTATCCTCGTAAGCGAAGAATGTCTTATCTATATTTACATAGGACGGGTAAGTCAAAGGAGGCTTCCATGTCCTTCCGCCATCTTGACAAACTACAATCGCTGAGGAGGGACATACAGCACTAGCCTGAAACCAGAAAGGAGAGACGGATGGAGGAGAGATCAGTGAGAGGCGTGAGAGGCAGAGAGAAGCCTGCACTGCACTTTAGTTCATAATGGAGGATCATACTCATGCCAAGCAACAGAAGGAATACTCGTCACCAAAAAAGCAAAAAAGGGAATTAAAAAGGCAAGGTGAATTAAAAAAACTAGAGTAAACATCGGGGTAGCCTTTCCCAGGTGGAAAGAGCTAATGAAGGAGAAAGACTTTGAAAGAGACGCTGAAGTTGCCTGCTTTCTTCTTGACAGGTAAATCAATGTTATAGTCTAAATTATGAGCATTTTTTTTCATTGCTTGGTTGTGTTATTCATTATATAGGCAGCAAAACAGTAGAACATGAATAGTTGAAAGCTAAACAGCCTCGTTGATGAATAGCACCATAGGCTATGTTTGATGGAATAAGGGTTGCATTTCATGCCCACTACCTCCATCAGTAGCCTACTTTTCACGATGGTCTTACGCCTGCTATCAAGTTTTAATATTATTTTTGTCTCAAGGGACATTTATATTTTCCTTATTCATGCTAAGAATGTTCCTGAATGCAAACCCAGGTGTATTGACGACAACCCCCACCCGCGAATGGGGGATGGGTTGGCTATTGAGTAAAATGTAAAGTGGAGAAGGTGCTAAAAACAAGGTTGTAAGACGTGTTGTAGCCTAGAAGTTTGATCAGAATCCATTTTGATAGAGCATATGACTGATCTTGCATTGCTTGCACACCAAAGGCTACTTCAAGTTTTATGTCATCTGACATTTACTGTTATTTATCATATATACTGTGACCTCATATTGAATAATTCAGACCCGTACAGTAATCTGTATGTATAGTGTCTATAGTGTTATTTGTCTACATGTTGGAGAGAGTCAACACCTGCTTGAGTCAAGTTCCTTGTATGTAAGAATATTTTGGTCAATAAACCTGATCTGATTTGTCCATCTGATTTGTCCAGTTATGAGAGTACTCTTGGGATTGGACACATCAACCAACATCAAGGCAAAACGTTATCAAGGGCCAACTGCTCCAGCATTGTCAAGCATTTCCAGTGGGACAGATAGGCAAGTCATTGCATGGAAAGAATTTTGTCATCGTTTGTTTTAGTACAAGTTTCATATAAAACTTGTATCTACCTATACCTCATAGTGTGTTATGATTATTGTTTTCAGAGATGAACATCTGAGTGCAATTGCAGAGCCACCGGAAATTGAAAGCCTTGAGCAGAGGTAACCCATAAACTGTCATTGTTTTTAACTCTGTAGTCTGTGTCCCTTCTCAATACTCTCTGCTTGCATGTTTTCATCTGATACATGTTTTTAATTATCATTTATTCTCATAGCGCGCATGACATTAGCATTGTTGAAGAGGAGTTGAACGAAAATGCCTTCAATGACCCCATGAACAGTGTAAGTGGGTTTCTATTCTATTCTATCATTGTTTCCTATTGAGTTGTGTAGTCTTCATTCATAAAGTTGCTATTTTCTGAGTATGTTGTATCTTAAAGGATTGATTGGGCAGAAGAGGGGCCCTCATTTCATGGTGACCGGGATGACAGCTCTGATGAGGAATATCTTCCACCAATATCTTTGCGGTGAGTCAACATCTATTACTACTCTTTACTTTGTTTCTGTGCTGAGTTTTTACATGTAAACAATGTTCAGGACTACTTTGAAATGTATTTCGGGGAATATATACCGTCATGGCTATATGCCGAAAAGTCATGCAAATTATTTGATTGAACTGTGTATGATCCCTGATGTTCTGCCTTTCCAGAATCGGTGGTGCACTGAAGGGAGCACAGGTAATTGATAATCTGCCAACTATCGGGATTGCTGAGACTGTGCACAACCTGTCTGCCCCTGAAGTCCCTTCTGATGAGCCCTTGAGTCTCGAGCTGCCAATTTTGCCAGGCCCTCAGAAGGTCCTCAGGGAGGATGACATTGTTGGCGTCAGAGCAGCAGTGCTCTATGAGAACTGCTTCAGGCAGCTAGTCACATTTTTAACTCTGCCCATGGACAGATGCACTGGTGTCTTGAGGACTGGTTTGGTTTGTGACAGTGTTGCCCCCTTTCCAACAAACATTGCCATCAGGGGTACTGCAATGAGCGTTGAATGGATAAGCCTTGACAATCACATCAGAATGTATGGTAACACACAGCACTGTATATGCCTTGTGAATTTATTAGGCTACTCTTATCTGACCATTATATCTGCACCGAATGGACATTGCCAATGGCGGTGGAACTCCCAGCCTGTGTTGAAGTTTGGCATGCAGGCTGGGGACTTTCTTCTTTCCACAAACATCTTACTCTCCGGAAACAACTACACTAAAGTTGCTCTCATCTTCAAATTCATGAACATGCGAATGGTCAACCCTAACACACACTTCACCATCCAGGACACCTATTGTGTTGACCCTGTTAAAGAATTCTAAGAAGAGATCGGCCGGCTTCAAGGGAAATATGTTGTGCTCCTAAGTGTGTATTTTTATATTTGACCTTTTTATGTTATACAATGAAACTAATTTTGCAAGCATCTATCATACATGTGTTGTATTTTGGAATTACTTTCTTCTTTTAGGTGATGGCAGAAATGACTCACCAGGGCATTCTGCACAATACTGCAGCTACACGACCATGGAGCTTGACTCTAAGGAAATCGTCTATGTGGCCACTATAGATAAGCGGAAGACCAACTGGAACTCCAATATCATGGAGGAGGAGGGTTTTATCCAGACTGTGGACAAGCTTACCCAAGACATAAAGGTAGTGGAGTTCTGCACGGATGCTCATGTCCAGATTGGAGCCCTTTTGAGTAAGTGGTCATCAGATAAAATGTTTGAATACAAATATTAACATGCTGATTGAGACACTTGGAAATAAAATGATTCCTTACTTCACAGACCCAGACAAAGGCAGATATAAAGATCTGAGAATTCACCACAGCCTTGACATGTGGCATAGTGCCAAAACTCTGTCCAAAAAGATCTCTACCATAAGTTCTAATAATAACACTGTCCTGTACCTGCCTACATGTCGGTGGAATCATCATATTATGTTAGGTCTCCATGCAAAAGACATGCATGGAATAACTTGCATTGTTTGTGTTTTGTTTATCCCCATGTAGCCTGCTGAACTTAGACCCACACAGAACACAATAACTTCGTTGGGGTTCGTTTATTTCTGTAATATTGGCAGTACTTTCAATTTGACAGAGGCCAAAACAAAAAAATTATTAAAACAAAATGATCCAAAACATATGGCAGTGGGCTTAGAACACTGACATAGAAAACAAAAAACAATATCAATATACCTTCACAATAAACTCCAGTTGATTCTTAAATGTATAGTTTGACTAAGAAACCACTTACATTTCACAGAATACAGACTCCAAAAAAACAGGCTTCACCAGGGAGCACACAACTTCACACACTTGTCACTCATGTCTAAATGCAATAAAAAACACAAACAGTTGTTGTACTTTACCAATAACCACATAAAATAACATAGGTGAGGCTTTATGCATGCTAACAATACCTTGCTAACACATGGAAACAGTGGTGTCGGCTGCTACACATGACATCCATTGACATCCATCCAAAGTCAATCTCATCTATAACATACCATCCAGTTAAAAGATGAACACAGATATCATTTTAACCTTTTGTACATACATGTTTTCTAACCAGTTATGCAATATTTACCTATTTATTTCACACAATGCACTCAGCATTCTCCACAGTGCTGTTTCCCTGATCGGCCCGAAAAGAAAAAGACAGCGACCAAGAGGCACCGCGCAACTCTTGGCGTGTGATACTGCCACCTAGTGGCTGGAATAACTAACTAAAATGTACCTTCTGCCAGCAAACAAACAAACATATGCACATTTCTTTCATTTTTAGAACACAAAATACATACTGAAACAAACCACAAATACATGTGATGGGGTTGTTGTTACAACAAATTCACCACCTGGCTACACCCATAAGGCAGGAAAGGTGAAAGGACAGTCTCTTCTCCTTCACTGGCTGAGGGATATTGTTAACCATTTCTGGTGCTGCTGCAAGACAGCAGAGACATTTCAGCAGTTTCTTGTAAGCAGGATTAAAACATTTTTTTAATTCAATAAGTTCCATAATTCAAATAACTGTGACATGATCATTTTGTTTTGTTTTTGTGTTTCTTTGTTTTACTTTCCTCAGGCACTTTGGATTGGAGTTCTGCATCATGTTTGCAACAATCATACCTGGGAAACGGGAAGCTGCAAACACAATCACCTTGAAGACACTCAGGGTAAACAGTGGATCAAGAGAGATTTGAAGAACCACAAAGCGCTAGTGGACATCGTCCTCAACAAGCACTGGCAGAAGGATGTCCACAAGTATCTGCGCTTCAGGTAATGTGTGGCGACATGACAATTAAACAGAGCCGTAAGTCATGTGTGGGTGTGTGTTTTTGGGTCTAATTTCTTTTTTAATTCATCCAGATCAACAGCACATCTCGAGTCATTTCAGAATCACATTCTGATGTATGTCAGCAAGCGTCAGGCCTTCACTCCCCGAGTGTATGACTCAAGAGTTGTGCTCGCAGCTCTGGACTACAATTTCCTCCGCGAACGGCCAACATACAGGACGGCTGAGGGCCAACAAGTGTATGTCAAACTCTCATCAAAATTTCTGTTGTATTCAAATAATTGCATATTCCTATTGTATTACAAGTATAACAGTTTAGTTTTCATAATGACTAAATTACTTATAATAATTGTCTTTTTTATTTAGTCTTAGGAAGAAGTACAACAAAAATGCAAGAAGATATAGCCTTTACACCTTAAAGTGTGAGAAATCATATGGTTACATCCCTGAGTTGCAAGCACGCATTTTGAAAGGGAGAGTCACAAGCGGAGTTGGGATGCCGCAACGGAGGACCCTACGCCCAGATGACCCTACGCCCGGATGACCCTACGCCCGGATGACCCTACGCCCGGATGACCCTACGCCCGGATGACCCAAGGCGGCTTGGTGTTGTGCCACCGATACCTCCACCACCGACATCAGAGTTGGTACAGACACAGGTCAGCAGAGGTCTAGCTAAGTGACAAACATCTACATGCCGTTATTTCAGCTAATTACCTATGCCTCTAACTGATACTGAATTAGGTGCACATGCATGTTAATGATAATCCATTTTGGCACACCATTTTGTCTTTCACAGGTTCAGCCTTCCATGCTGCTACCAACTTGGAGGCAGATTGAGCTGTTTTGCTGGTGTAAATATATGAGCATAATTTTGTTGATATGAATAAATCTATATTGCGGTTTTCAAACAACATTCATCTCAGTCGTATTGTGTATCAAATTGTTATTGCACCTAATTTTGACATTTTTCTCTATCCCAAATACAACAAATACAGCACTGAGTCAAATAACAAATCTTTTATTCTTTGTAACAAAGTTAGAAGTCAACAGAACGCCAAAGAATACAAAATATATAAATAGATATATAACTATTTACAATGTTTACAAAACTACTCATGGCAATCTCTTAGATCCCTGGTATGTAGCCGGTGTATTGTCCCTAAGGGATGGGAACTTTTCCCTAATCCTGCAAACACAGCAGCTGGGAATCACTCTCCTGTTCCCCTGTCCTAATGCGCCATGCTGCCAGAAAAGTGCCTGTAAGCTGCATGCCTGTATTCACGGTTGTCATCACCGGGCTCCCTTACATTTCCAAATGGTGTGAGATCCTCCCGATACTGCCTATGTATTCGCAGATAACCCTCATCCAGGCAGTATTCTGTGAAATGTGGCAGGAGGCTCACACAGTGGGCTGGGTCTTGTACACAGCATTTCGCTCCCTGTCCGTCTGCATGTCTCTGCAGTGGCTACAGGTACACCAAGGTACCACCGGTACCTCCACAGATGTAGGGACACCATGTCTTTGCTGATGCTCCATCAATAGATCAAAAATAAGACCCGGCTGCCTCTCCAACAGTCCAGCTGTGAGGTGTCTGTGATCCTCAAGGCTCATCTCCTACACATGTCTCTGAAGAAAAAAAAGGAAATAAGATAGGGTTAGGCCATTAGGTAACAACATGTACAGATATGTGCAATGTAGTAGCAGTAACATTATAATAGTAGTACGAATAATATAAGAAAAACAGAATAAATATGAATATTCAGTATGAACCATATAGACAGATATGTATTTCGCTACGAGCATAGGATTGGGCAGAGATCTAAAATTCATAGCTGCTGTTAGCCATATAAATTGTACAATTCTCTGAACTCTGTCGCTTCTCTTCTCTGCCTTTGGAAATCTTCAATTCTTTCAAGATCGTCTCTTGAAGCTGCCGGGCGTCGTCGTCCTCCTCGCCTAGCTCCCGCCGATCCACTGCCTCTCTGTCCCCGTCCTCTCCCTCACCCTCTCCCTCTTCCTCTCCCTACCTCTGGATCACCTGATAATATCTAACAATGCACGTACATCAAAAAATAAACGAATAAAGAATGTATCACTACTAATTAGCATATTTCATGCATTTTACAGTGTGTGATTCATACTGTATCATTCGTTTGTTCGTTGTGTGTCAACTTGTTAGCTGATGCTAGGCTACTAATGGCAGACTACCAAAAAAAAAAAAACATAAACATGGCAACATAATTCACAATCTTGCTCGAGGAGTAATTACTTATACATGCTCACACTAATAATTCAATGCAGTTTGCAGTTTGTTTGAAATAACGAACCTCATCACCCGAAAGAAAACTCGATGAAGCACTAAAGACATGTTGTCATATCTTCTTGGTACATAACGGCTACTGTAGCTGCAACACGCATTGGAAAAAGCGAAGAGCTAAAGAGCACTATTTGTTTGAATGCAAAATACAATTTCACCGCTAGACGGGAGAAATTCCTACACGGTGTATTTTTAAGTCCGATAGAAAGAAGGCGTGGGAATTAGGTAATTGGAGCCAGATTTTTGTGGCCTTAGGGCCTTATTTCGGACAAATTCCCACTACGATACTCTGGATCATGTCGAGCATCTTTTCCTTTTTCTTTAAAGAATATTTTTTGGCCATTTTAGGCCTTTATTACATAGGTCAGCTGAAGAAAGGGGAGAGAGAGAGGGGGAATGACATGCAGCAAAGCACAGGTGGGAGAAATAACACGGACATACCACTGAGGTACTACTGGTTGTAACATTAGGACTTTGATGAGGAAGATAATCACTTTGTAAATTTGTACATTTTGGTTTATAGTTCAAACAAGATATGTGTAGGAGCGGTCAGTAAATCAACGCGCATTCTTTCGTAGTGTCACAATGATACGTTCCTTTATTGCATAACAGCAACAGCAACATAAATAAAACTCATTAAACAGAAAGAAAACTGCACACGTCTCACAAAATGCCCTTCCACTCTAGCAAAACACATCCCCCCCCCCTGTCCCAGGTGACGTCTACATATAGAGTTCACACCCCCTGACGTCATCATTGTATCATCATCATCATGATCAACAGTAATTATGATCAGCATCAGTTGATATATATAGGTGTCGGCATGATTATAAACTACATGAATGAAGTATAAAACACAAATCAGTGTAATGTAATGTTTTTTTGTTTTGAAAAATGTGAATGGCATTAAATATAGTGGCATTTTTGTTACCACATTTTCCGTCCTCATATCTAAACCAGAGAAGGTAACGGTCGCGGTTTTAAACAGGTCGTTAAGGTTGTGAAACGGTCCCAGTTTGATGGAGGTTTGGGTTCAAAACAGACGTGACTTCACTTCCTGAAGGTTACCACGTGACGCAGAACGTGACGTAGCTCCGTTTGTTCCGTAAAGTTTTCTTTTCAAACGGGACATGAACCCCGGTCTCCTGGGTGAAAGTCCTGTGTTTGTTTCTCTCTGATGCTATGAAAAAATAACTTCACTGACACACTTTGTCTACGTATAAAACACACTGAATGTGTAACTGCATCACTTAAGCTCCTACTGTTGCTATCATTCTTCCCCACATGCTAACCATCCAGCCTCACAGACAGTTTATTGCCTTCTTGCCAAATCTCTGAGTGGCTGCTTCGTCTGGGACTCCCTGAGGCCGCTGTGAGTCGATGTATTGATACCAAGCCAGAGCCCTGGGGATGTATATTCTTTGAAAAGCAGATTGAAGGCACAATCTGAACGTGAGCTGGTTGTAATGACTCTCAGGTCAGAGCCATCATTCAGAGAAGTCAAGTAATTGGGCCCTCCAGTCAATCACCTCTCAGGGTAATGTGACTGGGATTTGTGTAATAAGTGGAGAATGTACTCCCCAACTTAAAGAGGGAAAACAAAACACCTGTCTGTAATAATGGAAGCGTCTGTTTGTGTTCAGCTTGAAGCAATACAGTCTGTACTTGTGTGTGTGGACAAGAGAGAGAGAGAGAGAGAGAGAGAGAGAGAGAGAGAGAAAGAACCAATGCACAGTTTGGATCTGTTCAGGTACTGAATAATATCAATCTCTTTGTTGTCAAAGACTTGATTTCCACAGGAGCTATTACAATGTGTTTTACCAAAATCACCTCCATTTACAAAAAGCAACAGAACACTGTTGAGAGTTACAAGATGTCATCCTGACCAGCGATATTACCACACAGTCTCATCACCGGGTTAGTATCAATAAATCAACATAAAAAGAATGAAACATAGAAAAGAGTAAAATCAGAAAAGGTTACATAGAAACAGGAGGAGGACACCACAACTACGTATTACAAGCCATTCTAAACAAATAGGTTTTGAGTTTGGATCTAAAAAGAGCTCCATCTGTAACAGTGTGAATATCACCCCACCATTTATACCTTGACCTTGGGACTTCTAAAACCAGCTGATTTGAAGACCGCAATGACCAGTTGTGCTCGCTCAGGGTTAAAATCTCAGAGAAACACTCCGGGGCCAGGCCGTTTAAGGCCTTGAAAACAAACAATAAAATCTTGAAATCAATTCTAAAACGCACAGGGAGCCAGTGTAGGGTGTAGAGAACGGGAGTGGTGTGTGCACGTCTAGATGCATTTGTTACAAAGTGAGATGGAGCAACATAAAGAACATTACAGTAATCCAACCTTGAACTAATAAAAGCACAAATCGCCTTTTCTAGATCATGCCTGTTAAGGATATACAGTAGTATATCGTAGATAAACTTGTGCACAACAATTTGTATGATATCCAACTAAATTATGGCGACATTTAGCTGGGTACTGGTCACTAGGATTGGGTACTGTTGACATTTTTACCGGTACCTGAAATTCTGTTTTGGGACCAAATGGTACTTTTTTTTGGTACTGAAATGGGCTATAGACACATACTAACCTTGCTTTACAACCTCCAGCCTGTCAGTCTATCACCAAGTCATAGAAAACACTGCCTCTTTAGGCTCTCCATTCTATTATGCTGAATGCCGAGGCGACTTAATATCGCCCTGTCTGCACTGCAGCTTTGCATGTGTGTGTGTCAGAGCCCAGCTCTGTCACACATGCAGAGAGGATAGATGCTCGCACTTACACGCTCTCAGGACCAAAATTTGGCACAGTTTGAATTAACATGAATCAGTCCTCAGTAGTACAGACGTAATTCAGTCTCTACTTAAAGCAACGCTATGTAACTTTTCCCGCTTCGGTCCCCCTACAGGTTGGAAGTGGAATTGTCCATTACATTGTAGGGGGACCGAAGCGGATAAAGTTACATAGTGTTGCTTTAAAAAAAAGTACAGAGTTCAGTACCCAACCCTACCGGTCATCGTGAGGAGATGGTCGTCACAATAGAGTTTAGGTACTTTACTTGAAAACAATAAATTACCCATTGTTGCTTTTGAACCTGCCTCATTTAGTTCGTGGGTTTCTCCCCCTTGTTGCGGTTCGTTTGGGCAGGTGAGAATGCAGCAATCATACTCGGATGCGAACCAAAAGTGGACCAAACAAGTGTACCAAGACCTCCTGGAAGAGGTGTTTCGCCTCTTCTTTTCCCAGTGTGGTGTCTCTCTCTGAACACATATTTAAGGCCGTTTGACTCAGCAATTCAATTCAATTTTATTTATAGTGTCAAATAATAACAGGAATTATCTCAGGATACTTTTCAGATAGAGTAGGTCTAGACCACACTCTATAATTTACAAGGACCCACCAATTCCAGTGATTCCCCCAAAGAACATGCATGAATGCGTAATTGCGACAGTGGCGAGGAAAAACTCCCTTTTAGGGAGAAACCTCGGACAGACCCAGGCTCTTGGTAGGCGGTGTCTGACGGTGCCGGTTGGGGGTGTGATGAACAATGGCAATAATAGTCACAGTAAAGATATTGTAATAGTTATAATAGTTCATGGTGTCGTAGAGCACAGCAGGGCGTAACAGGGCGTGGCAGGGCGTTGGCCGGACATAGCAAGTCGAAGCCGGGCGTTGCAGTGCGTAGTAGGGTGTAATAGGGCACAGCAGGGCGTAGGGCAGGACCACGGCGACAGCTGCCACCATGATGTAGGTGCCATCATGATCCAAGATGATGATGCTGGGCGGAAAAAGAACATAAGGACTCCGGGGAATAAGCTCCCCGGAGCTATGTTAGTAACAAGCATTTCTGTGACACAAATACACACAGATTGAAAGAGAGAGGAGAGAGAAGCTTAGTGTGTCAAAGGAGGTACCCCGGTAGTCTAAAACTATAACCCCATAACTAAGAGCTGCAGAGAAGGGGTGATAGGGAGGCTGTGTTCCGTGATTGTGGCTACACACCTTCCCCCGCCGGTCTAGGCTAACGCTGCGACTCATTACTCCCTAAGTATATGTAAGCTTTCTACGGGGAGAAGCAGAGATAGAGTGGGGGTGCACCATGACTGTGGCGACACACCCACCCCCACTGGTCTAGACGAACGCTGCAACTCCTCATACCCTAAATATAGTAAGCTTTCTATGAAGAGAAGCCGAGATAGGGAGGCGGTGCGTCATGACTGTGGCTACACACCTTCCCCCGCCGGTCTAGGCGAATGCGGCAACTCCTCACTCCCTAACTATAAGCTTTATCAAAGAGGAGAGTTTTAAGTTTACTCTTAAAGGTGGTGACGGTGTCTGCCTCCTGAACCCAGACTGGGAGCTGGTTCCACAGGAGAGGAGCATGATAGCTAAATGCTCTGGCTCCCATTCTACTTTTAGAGACTCTAGGAACCACAAGTAACTCTGCATTCTGGGAGCGTAGTGCTCTAGTGGGACAATAAGGTACTATGAGCTCTTCTAGATATGATGGTGCTTGACCATTTAGAGCTTTGAAGGTCAGGAGAAGGATTTTAAATTCAATCCTGGATTTTACAGGAAGCCAATGCAGAGAAGCCAACACAGGAGAAATATCATCTCCCCTTTTAGTTCTTGTCAGAACACACGCTGCAGCATTCTGGATCAGCTGGAGAGTCCTAAGAGTTTTATTTGAGCATCCTGATAATAGGGAGTTACAATAGTCCAGCCTGGAAGTAACAAATGCATGTACTAGTTTTTCAGCATCGTTTTGAGAGAGGATGTTCCTAATTTTGGCAATGTTACGAAGGTGAAAAAAGGCTAATCTAGAGGTTTGTTTTAAGTTGGCGTTAAAGGATATATCCTGATCAAAAAAATAACTCCTAGATTTCTGACAGTAGTGTTGGAGGCCATGGCAATGCCATCTAGAGTATTTATATCTTCGGGTATAATGATGTTCAGAGGTGTTTTTTTTCAGAAGAGGTTTTATCACAGCTACTTTAAATGACTGTGGTACATAACCTGTTAATAAAGACATATTGATCATATCTAGTAATGAAGTGTTAACCAGAGATAACGCTTCTTTAAGTAGCCTCGTTGGGATGGGGTCTAATAGACAGGTAGATGGCTTTGCTGAAGAGACCTTTAGCATTAATTGTTGGTCTATAGGAAAAAAGCAGTCTAAGTATATGTCAGGTCCTGTCGTTCTTTCTAGCACTCCTGCATTCAATGGTGAACCGTTAGAAGTTAAGGGAAAAAGGTGATGAATTCCATCCCTAATTGTTATAATTTATCATTAAAGAAACTCAGGAAGTCATCACTGCTCAGAGCTATGGGAATAGATGGCTCAGTAGAGATGTGGCTGTCAGTCAGCCTGGCAACAGTGCTGAAAAGAAACCTTGGGTTGTTCTTATTTTCTTCTATTAATGATGAGTAATAGTCTGATCTGCCATTTCTGAGGGCCTTCCTATATGTTTTCAGACTGTCTTGCCAAACTAAACGAGATTCTTCCAATTTGGTGGAACGCCATTTACTTTCAAGTTTTCGTGAGATTTGTTTTAATTTGCAAGTTTGGGAGTTATACCAAGGTGCTAGTTTCCTTTGCTTCATCATCTTCTTTTTGAGAGGAGCAACAGAGTCTAAAGTAGTCCGTAGGCAGGCCGTAGCAGTGTTTACAAAGTTATCAATTTGGGAGGGACTGAAGTTAACATAAAGGTCCTCTGTTATATTAAAGCATGACATTGAGTTAAGTGCTGTCGGAATGTCTTCCTTAAATTTAGCTATAGCACTGTCAGATAGGCATCTAGTGTAGAAACTTTTATTTAATTTCATAAAGTCTGTTAGTCGGAATTCGAAAGTTATTAAAAAATGGTCTGATAATAAGGAATTCTGTGGAAATACTATTAAATCGTCAATTTTGATGCCATATTCTAACACAAGGTCGAGTGTGTGGTTAAAACAGTGCTTGGCCTTATGCACTCTGACTGAAACCAATTGAATCTAGTAGTGAGCTGAAGGCAGTACTAAGGCTATTGCTGTCAACGTCCACATGAATATTAAAATCACCTACAATAATTATTTTATCTGATTTTAAGACTACACATGACAAAAACTTTGAAGTGGGGCTTGCCCGGGTAACCACGTTGGCCGTTACCGGGGGAACGTTCGACTTCGACAGGGCATCGAAGCGACTGGAAAGGCTGAGGGCAGGAGGCGATGGAGCCCTACCCAAGGCTCTCTTTCGGCCGCGAACCACTTCAGTCCAGGATGGCCTGATGGTCGGTGTCGAGCAAGAAGATGGATGTGGGCAGGTGGATGGGTCCCAGAGCACAGTATCCTGGAAGGCCGCTGAGAGAGTTGTGTTTTGGAGCGACTGATTTTGAGCAACGTCCAGGTAGGCGGATTACAAGGCATCTTTGGTTTTTAAGTCCTCGGAGAGCCGACGAACTTCTTCCCTAAGGTCAGTAATTTATTTGTTTGCATTTTCAAGCAACGAGGAAATCCTGTGGGGAAATGGGGACTCGCCAGGTGTGGAGGTAGCCATGGAGCTGGCGTTAGCCTGAAGCTAATGTTTACTACTCGTAGAAAATGTGCGGTCCTCCACGCACAGGTACGTAGATTTGCGTAGATGCTGGCTCTTTCTAGAGACTAAAGGCTACCAGGGGGCTAATAACAAACAAAAAACTAAGCAACTAGTACAACATTTTTCTCGAAATAATACTGTTTTCCTCCGTCTGTCTTCTCTCCCTCCACACTCTCACACTGCGAGAGTGTAGTGTAGTTTTTGGTAGTGAGTATACTTAGATTTTTCCCTCCCAGCTTCATATACGCCCATCCCAGAGCGACGCGTCCCAGAGTGACACCCCATGCGTATTTTGTATCAAATACATTTTTCTATTAAAGCTATATAGGATATTTAATTCATAGCTTTTGAAGCTTCAAAAACCAAAACATTCTGCAGTGCTCTAATACTAAATAAATTGGTTACATAAAACTACAGCACTGAGCAAATGACACTTCCTGATTGTGCAAAACATAACTAAATATTGTGAGGCCTACATTAAATTGTTAACAGAAGTAATCGATTATGGCCAGGTCGATTATCGATGTAGCATCGTCCATTTCCACGATTTGATGCATCGATTATTTGATTAATTTCAACACCTCTATTATAAATGCCGATACCGATAGTTTGGAAGATGCCTAATATCGGCCCGATAAATCGATCGGGCTCTAGTCAGGTGTGCTTTGCAATCTGCAATGCAGCAGAGCAGCAAACTGTAGCAGCTTCAACGTTTCTGTCACAGAAATATCAAGCTGTCAAGCTCGCCGTCCGTCACTCGCTCGCCGTGGTCAAAGCAGCCGCCGCTAAAGTTGGAGACGGCGGCAGAGCAGAGCAAAGTCTCGCTGAGCAGAGCAGACGTAAAAACAATGTCTGGAAAATGATGAAATAAAAAGGGGCTGATTTGACCATGGAGACGTCCAGAACAAAGGACCTTCTTCCTGTTTTAACTTTCGTGCTCTTGCCCCCCAGACACATCTTACAAATAAGTGGATGGAACGTTCTTGCGTGGTTTGTAGTGGGGAGTGTACCTATGTTCCTACATTTCTAAGATTCTTTCCAGATTCTTTTCCAATTAGGCCCTATGTTCCTACATTTCTTTTTTCATAAATTTGTATCAGATTTTATCCCCCTTTCTCCCAAGTTGGTAGCCAATTCCACCCAACCTATTATCCAGTAGCAATGGACTACATATGGAATGTAACCCTAACCCTAACATAGGGCCTACTTTTAAGAAAAATCGTAGAAATGTGGGACCATAGGGCTGTGGGAACATAGGGCTGACCCCTTGTAGGGAAGCATTTTTCTCCGTGTGAAACGAAACCGAACCAAGGGGAGCGCACTCCAAGTTTACAAAACTGATTTGGACTAGAGCAAACCAACTATAGGTGTGAAAACGCCCTTAAAAATACTAAAAAAACTACAAACAATACTGGCCAAAAACGTCATTTTACAGTAACAAGGGTAAATGTAACTCGTGACAGACTTACAGAAAATGCTGTTACAAACTTCTACATTCTTGAAGCATCATTTATTTCCCTCTGCGCTCACAAACACAAACACACACACACACACACACACACACACACACACACACACACACACACCGCCTGACAGTGAGTTGAGATTTTGGCCAGACTTCCCAATTGGTGTTGTTAGTGAACATGACTCCAGTTTTCATTACAGAGCCATAAAAGTGCTTCAGGGATGATTTAGGGACGCAGTGGCTCTGCTCAGCCAGGACTCACAAATACATTCAATCGGACTCCAGAGAGGCAGAGATACTGAATAAACCAGACCGTTCTGCATGCTGGCAGCTTCTTTGGACACCTGCCCCTCCCCCCCACCCCACACACACACACACACACACACACACACACACACACACACACACACAGACAGACAGACTTTCTGTCTTTGTAATTTTAATGAGATTGTTGAGGAAAAAAAGACAAAACAAATTCCTTTTGTGTTTCTTTGTGTTTTGCTTTCTCTCTCACACACACACACACACACACACACACACACACACACACACACACACACAGTAATGGAAGCTATCCAGTGTACCTCCACACTACACGTTGGTATCTCTGCCCCTCAGAAGCATTGGGGGCTCAGCCAGGAGCTGCAGTGATTGATTAACACTTTTCTCCCCCTCCAGCTCTGGCTACAGTGATACCAGACACACAAGACAGGTGTCTTTTCCCCACAAACCTCGCTGTCTCACACACACACACACACACACACACACACACACACACACACACACACACACATCACACATCACACACCAATACCTGTTGTTGCTTTCCTGGCATAGGAATTCATTTCATGTTCTTGACAGACTACCCTCTCCTCTTTGCTGCGTACATCACTGCGTCACACCCGCTCACTGATGTGTATTGTTTGCGGATGGATTATGGAGCTTTCAAATCACGCTTGGAACAACTACAACATGCTGACATTACACTATGAAAAACATCTGAGAAAGCTCAGATTCTCTCCATCAAATCAAATCAAATCAAATACCATGATATTCTTGACCCAATACACTGATATCTCAACGATATTGTAGGGTTGACAATTGGTGCTTTCAGGCAACATTTTCACAATGAGATTTCTGATAATTAGTCATGTTTAATGACTAACCAGGTAAAAGCTAGAACGGAGCTCCGGCCGGCGGCTGCGGGAGATTGTTGTTCCGTGATCCTGTTTAAATGGATCTAAACTAAACACCAGAACAGCTAGAGCATTCATTCTTTCTGCAGCAGAAAAGGAAGGCTTCTGTCTTTAGCGTCATCATGTTGTACGCTCACGGTGATGTCATCACGTTACGTGACATCCGGTGTGAAAACAGCATGACGCCATTTCTATTGCAGATGAAACTATCAAAACGCCTTTACACTCTGCTCATGAAAATGAGCATATCTCAAAAACTGTGAGTGTGAAGAAATATTTAGCTTGTACCTTGGAGTAATGTTTTGTGTGAATATTTAGGAAAACAAACTTTTTTATTATTTTTTATTTAAGACACAATTTCAATACATTTTGTAATTATTACATTTTACTGACTTCCATAACCTTTTAGCTCAGGTTGTACTGATTTTAGGGATATGACACATTTGAAGATTGTCCAAGAAATGACATCACAGTTAGCAAAAATACCAACGTAGGCACCGGCAGAGCATTTCTCTTTCAGAGTTCAAACTTTATAAGGTTTAAGGTCCAAAATGTCCTTTTATTTTGCAGATAACTAAGAAAAGTACAAACTGTGAGCATCACAACACTGAAACTCTTACGTACTGACTGACCAGTTTTAATGACTCAATGTTGAATCCCGGAGAAATAATATCATCTTTCTCCAGCTGCTGCTGTTTTTATTGCCATCATTATAACTTATTGTGCCCAGACTGACTCACGCAAATCAACTTACTCTCTCTCCAAATTGTTCTTACAGTATCTTCCTTTTCCTCCGGGGAATGAGAGAAAACGAGCGGTGGCAGCCTCAACGTTATGACATTAAAAATCTGTGTGAAGTAAATAAGACCCGCGCTCTGCAGCGGACGCCGTTTAAATACATTATTAAATGATCTTGGCCCATTTCAGTTAATTGAAGGGCTCTGGGCTATGTCTGCCGATAGCTTTCACCATTGTCAGAAAGGATTGAAGCAATAGTTTAGGATTTATTATTCCCATTTACGCAATGGATATTTTCTTACTTAATCTACCATATCTGTTGCCCAAAGCACCCGTGTGAACAGTTCATTTGAGCGCTGACGACATTAGCCAAGCAGCCACACGTCTCCTCGCTGTCACTGCAATGAAGTGCGCTGCTGGAAGAGTCGCAGCGGCAGAAACACTCAAAAGAAAACCAAAGATTACATTTTGATTGCTGCTTTAAGAGATGTGACTGCAAAGGGTTAAAGCACGTGGAATAATCTGAATCATTAGGATGTTTCAGCACCAGATGCCGCCTGGGTAAAGACGGGTGAAGGTTCGGGAGCGGGCCTGTGTTCCCACAGCCCTATGTTCCCACATTTATAAGATTTTTTTTTTAAATTAGGCCCTATGTTCCCACATTTCCTTTTTCATTAATTGGTATCAGATTGTCTCCCCCTTTCTCCCAATATGGTAGCAAATTCCACCCAACCTATTATCCAGTAGCAATGGACTACAGATGGAATGTAGCTTTTAGCTAAATCTGGTGCGCCAATCTCATTGTTTATTGCAAACATTTAATGTAAGTGCACATTGTCCTTTTAAATAAAGAAACTAAACTAAGTGGGGTTAGGGTTAACCCCTAACAAGAAATGTGGGAACATAGGGCTGACTCCGAAGGCTTGGCGGCTGGCACCAAGAAGAGTCCAAAGGTCCAATTAACAAGCAAGTAAAATAATGCTCTAATTGCTCTTACCATTTTTAAATCATTGACCTGAATATAAGTCAATGCTTATAATAGAAAGACTATAGACTACAGGGTTTTTCCTGCAAATATAACTTGTTGCCCCCCCCCCCCCAAAGAGGTTTTAGCCCAGGACCAAAATGCTGACAATAGAAATAGCAATTCAAATCCTCCCTCAAAGTGTTTAAGAGTAATGTATCAAACAACAGCTGAGTTGAACAAGCAGAACAAAAATTTGAATAGGAGAGTCTGGCTGTACCGGACTCTCACGGTCATTAATTTAAATATTAATATCATTTTTCAACCAGTTTTTGTTAACTGGGGATTTTTAACTCAAGCATTATATACATTTTTGTTTATTAACCCCTGTGTTGTCCTCCCGGGTCAAAACTGAAAACAC
Organism: Sander vitreus; assembly: GCF_031162955.1. Taxonomy (NCBI): domain Eukaryota; kingdom Metazoa; phylum Chordata; class Actinopteri; order Perciformes; family Percidae; genus Sander; species Sander vitreus. The sequence goes on along the minus strand of NC_135858.1, from coordinate 36,804,134 downwards.
TTTTTTCAACATTTTTGACTGGGGTTTTTTTTTACGTTTTTGGTCGCTTTGTAAAACATTGTTAGTGCCTTGTTTGACGCTTGTTTCAAGCCTTTATTCTGCTGCTTTTGAGGCTTTCAATGCCTTTCGTCGCTTTTTTCAATGTTTTTTGGCGCTTTTGTCACTTTTATGTCATTTCAGTCAACATTCTTTGACTTTTTTTAAACATTTTAATTGCGAAGAGCACTGCATTGAACCATCCATGCTACTTTTGGGCAATTTTGTTGAAAGAAACCCACATTTGATCTAATATAGAAAACTTTGAAAAGGGGTCAGACTTGACCCGAGGACAACAGGAGCGTTAAATTCAGTGTTTCCCCTACCATTGCTTTGGAGGGGCGTCCCTTCCCATAATCATACAAGTATGCTATATATTCCACACAAAAAAAAACAAAAAAACGTTTTCACACAAAAAAAAATGTTTTCACACATACAGGCAATCCGCTTCTGGTTCCTCGCCTTAACAGTCGTTTTAATTCACAGGCTGGCTACATTGCAGCGTAACGCTCCAGTACTTTGCTTCCACTATAACCAATGAAACCGTTCACACAGAAAGAAAAGAAGAAAGAAATGGATCATAAAGTGTCTTTATTTCTTTTATATTAAACTACTGATATACAGGAAACAACTTAATGACTGTCTTGAAGAGTTTCTGTTTTTATATCTTGTTTCCTCTGATAACAGCTGACAGTAGATTGATGTTTCAAAGCTCTGTGCCGGCTCCAAAAAACTGAAGAAACAACAACAATCCCCTGGGGTAAAGTTATCTCCTGCGACTCACACAGTCCTACGCCGGGTGGTGCTGCAGGTGGAGACGGTTAAAAGATACGTTTAGCGGCACATACGCTCCACGAACTGTCCACGTTACGCGTTCGATGTAGCCAAAGTCGCACAACCGTCACATAAGGTAACACAGACTCATTGCCTTTACTGTACACTGAGTCGGAATATTTTAGAATGTTTTTGGAAAAGAAAGTGAGAAAAAAGTTTGAGGGAAAAAAAAGTTGCAATATATATATATATAAAAAAAAAGAGTTGGAATATTTTGAGTAACAAATTATTTTAAGATGCTCTTTTTGACCCATCTTCATACGTTACATTCGGTGACTCCGTATTTCTCGGCTGCTTGGCAGTTGTTTTCCGTCTCCACTGCGTTTAATCACCATCATCTTAGAGTTAGCATCAGAACTTCTTCTCTTTTGTTTGCTAACTTGGCTAACTAACTACTAATAAGCTGCTTTGTTTGTTGGGGACGCTCACCACTAATTAGCAAGTCCCCTGATATAAAAAAAAAACTTTCCGATGCATGAATCATGTCCCTCGAGCTCAACAAAGAAAAGAACATGGTTTCAATATGAAGTTGTGTGTCAGTGTCCACGACACCAAAAAAGCTCAACAGAACACAGCCAACACAACAACACTCGAAGCAACTTACACTCACCAGCTAATAACATGCTAAGCTAAGTAGCATGCTGCACAACCACCAAACAAACAACTCTTTTCAGTTACCTCATCCAAGCAAGCAACACAACAAGCACTTAACAGTTCAGAGTTCTGCTCCTACCTTTCTTTCTTCCAGTCATTCACCTCTCTTCTCTCAGCCATGCACTGCAGTGTCAGCCATGTTTTTTACTCCACCCTCTCATACCCAGGTGAATTCAGGGGCACGTTCAATCTCAAAACGGTATGTGCCGTTTTGCTGTGGTTTCGGGGTTGAATGACATGTTTCCTTGAAACTGTGTCACATGGTGTGCAACGTAGCCTGGCTCCGCCATCCTACGTACTTCTGCTCAATTTTCATTTTCCTTCATTACTCCGTCTGGGTTTGCGGTATATTCTTGGGTTTTCTCCGGCCAATCTTTACCGGTCCAATCAGCGAACAGAGGGAGTGGCTGAGAACGATGATGTTGAGGTTGTGCTCTAGTTTGAGTTGTAGTTCCGTAATGGCGGAGGAGAAAGATGAGAGCGAAGCCATTCGGTCCGTTGTGGCAACGCTGCCGAATATCCAGAAGTTAAAGCCCGAGCAAGAACAATCTTTGCTGAGTTGTGTTGGTGGCCATGATGTTGTGGCCCTCCTCCCCACGGGGTTTGGGAAAAGTTAGATTTTCCAGCTTGCTCCGTTAGTGGTGAAGGAGTTGGCTAAGGCTAATGCTAGCGATGCTAAGCTGATAGTTGTTGTCGTCTCCCCTCTTGTTAGCCTGGTCCTACCACACAGTACGTAGGGCGGCAGAGCCCTACACACACTATCATAGTCTTGCATATACACCACTATACTCATACACACACACTATTATAATCCTTTTACATGTATGTATGAGAGTCGTGTATGTGAGAGAGTATAGTTGTGTGTGTGTGTGTGTGTGTGTGTGTGTGTGTGTGTGTGTGTGTGTGTGTGTGTGTGTGTGAGAGTTTGATTGAAACAGAAGGGAGTTTGATTACTCAGCTCCTGATTGGTTGACAAAGAAGAAGCAGTATTTGACGGTCAAAAACCTCATAGTCATTATACTAGTTTGGCTGAAGTGGTGCTGTGATGGACAGAGAGAGGCTAACTGAAGCTGTGGGTCTTCTTCATAATATTTTAGGAAATGGTGAGCTATTGTCAACGATGTCTCGACAATTAAATCAAGTCCAACAGAGCTCTGATTCGGAGATGCGGAGATTATTCAGGGATGGAACTGCAAATCCAGTCAGACCTGGCTCCAGCGCTAGCGCTACTACTTCTAGCTAGCTCAATGGAACACGGAGGACCCCGTTACCAGACGGGACAGCGTTTCGGTGGATCGTCGTCCATATCCAGGAAGAGGTAAGTTGATTAAAAAATAGTCAAGGACCCTTTTTCATTAATTCATCCTATCTGTAGTGTCCCCCCAAATTCATGTTAGCATGGTCAAGGCGTTAGCGCCGCTAGCTAGTTGCTACCATAGACTGTATATATTAACAGTCTATGGTTGCTACCCACATACAACACGAGGCTAGCCATTTTCCATTAAAAACTCTGCAATATCTCCGCTAGCTAGTGCTAGTTAATATGATCAAGCAAGTTTGAACAAGCTGTGTGAAATAATTTCAGAAATCAGGTTTCAGGATTAAATCTGCTGTTACATGAGAGAGGACACAGTATCTGTCAAGCCCTTTGATTAACCACAGTGTATGATATTTTACTGTACAAATACATTTGACTTTGACTAGGAGAAACAGCTAGCAGCAGTTATGGAAGCATATTGGTAGTTATAGTACCCATTGCTGCGCTCCTGTTATTCCATTTCAAACACATTGTAATTTGCTATTCAATGCGCAGCTTATTACAGTGTAGTTCTGCATTTATTGGATTTGGCCTATCTTTGGGTAAGGAGACATCAGAGTAGGCTGTTTACAGCAAAGATAGCGTTACATGAGAAAGCTCTAGCATCGGCTGGCTAGCTAGCTGAGTTGCAATCATCTGACTGGGTGACGATGTTTAACCTAACTGTGTGTGTCTTTGAGTACCATGAAAAGCGCTATATAAATAAAAGGTATTATTATTATTATTATTATTAATATTAAAAAGTGCAATCCACATGTTTACATATGTTTATTACAGTGAATAATAATCTAAATACTACTAAGTGTGGTAAAGCCACATATTTGTTTTTATATTTCTGCAATCTACACTAGTTTGTGTGATTAGTTTCTGACTTTCATATGAATGTTTCCACCAGGCGGTCAGTGCTCAGTATTACTAGTAATACTACTGGGACTGAAGTAGTTCAATAAAAGATGTCATTCATATACATTCATGCATCACCTGATGTCATCATCACATCCAGGCCTGGCCTCCAGGAAAGAACAGTTTGTTTAATCTATCTAATCTTGTGTTGTTCATACTATACAATGATTATTACAGATTATCTGGCCAATGCTGGGTGTCTAAGGACTTTGAAACGCGTAGAAGACAAAGATCTCTTGGTGGAGTATTCATCATGTTTCAGGTGGTTCATCCAGTCAGTGGAGCACTTACAAACCAGTTACACAGGTTTGTGTAACTCCGTTTTTTAGCAAACATAATAAACCCTTCTAAGGTGTTCATATTTTTGTTACACAGCCAATGTTCCCGGGTCTGGTGGACCCACCACATTATTAGGCTTTTAAATCAATACAGCCATAACAATTTATGTAAAATTTTGTAACTTTGTGTGGGAATAGCAGGTGCAGAAAGACAACATAGTTTCATAGCAACTACACTCAGACACGCACACATACAGACAAACAGACACACAAAGAGACGCACAGACATACACACACACACACACACACACACACACACACACACACACACACACACACACAGCAGGCCCAATTAGGAGGAGGACACAGTTAAGTTTCATAGCACCTACAATTATTACACTGTAGTAATTACACTCGGGTCCAGCAGACCCAAACACCTCATATGTAATAGTTATGTGTAGGGGGGGTGTACCGTGTGCAGTCATATGTAATAGTTATGTGTAGGGGGGGTGTACCGTGTGCAGTCATTGAAAATAAGTTATTTTTTACGTTCTTCACAGAAAATGAGCCAAGTCCAGTGAGTTTGAGTTAGAAGAAATAATAAATAGCATAATATTTCTTTTAGCAAACGTTGAAAGCGGGTCAAACAGACCTGAACACCTTACACGGGTTAAGAATAATTAAAGATTTCAACATATATTTTTAAAAGCCAGTGTACAACCTTACAAACACTCTGAATAAAGGCTTGCATGTATCATATAAAATAACTTAAAGAACATCACGTTTTAGGCCTTTTTACATAATCAAAAACAGAACTGTCTTGTAAGTCATCCCTTTCATGTGCTGTGTGATCATTTATCCAATCTGATAACAGATATTTGTATCTTCTCATGATACATTTTTACAGATTCAGGGAGGGGATGAAGACTCTTGGTGTTCTTGATGCAATAAGAATGCACCCAGATGCTTTCAGACCGCTGGTTTGTCCCGATCCATCCCCCACTCACAGCTGATGGACTAGAACAGCTCTTTGAAATCCGACTGTCAGCAGTCGGATTTCATGCAACCATGTGTGGCTGCATTTTGGAGGGACTACCTGCTGGATGTTGAGGGTAAGTATTATTGCTAGTTATGGAATAAAAATCTTTTCATATGCCCTTCTGTCTGTCTTTGTCTTTCCCTCCTTTTTAAAAGTTTTCTATATGCTAGGTTTAATTTCTTTTTTGGTGTTCTTTGGTGTATTTATTTTTCAGAGCAAGAGTGACCCTTGCAACTTGGGGGGTATCCTGGCCTTTGTGACGCGAGCAAATGGGCTTCACCCCACTACCTTAAGTGGATTTTCTCCATGAGCTGCCCCTCAGACAAGGCCGTCATTTACCACCTCAAACACATGCATTAACTGCCTGACTGCCAGTCCTGAAAAAATTGGAGGATTTCAAGGAAACTATTTTGCATTAAAAAAACCCTCAGGGGTTTGGTCAGGAATGACTTCAGAGAACTCCTGAACATACATTATTAAAATCTGTTGCCTGTTGAACATCGTTGTCAATAACTCACCATTTCCTAATACGTTATTAATGTCTTGTTTAAACAATTGAAAATGGAATAATCATTTGACTAAAAAGGAAACCATTTTGTTATTTTATTGTTCAACATTGTGAAGCAGAAATTGTCACTGGCCTTTTATTAGCCTGTATTAATTGTCTTGACACTAATGAACTTGCTCACTGATGGGAGTTCACCAGGCCCAAAAATAATTGAATGCCATGGTTACCGTCATCGGCCAGTGGGTCTACAGTTTCTAAAATTCATTTTCATTGAAAATAAAGTCATTTTCTAGAACCACAACATTATTTGAACTCTCAAAATGTACTGGGGGGGGGGGGGGGTCTTCATTCATTTCAGCGTTGGTGCTAGCTGTACTTTCAAAGCAGCAAGCCCACCGGGTAATGACCATTTAAAATGGCCCCTTTAGCCAATGAGGACGTGAAAATTTAAACTGTCTTCCTGATTGATCAAACCAACTTCCTTTTCAACTATACTCTCTCACACACACTACTATACTCTCTCTCACATACACTACTATACTCTCTCTCACATACACTACTATACTCTCTCACACATACACTACTATACTCTCTCTCACATACACTACTATACTCTCTCACACACACTACTATACTCTCTCACACACACTACTATACTCTCTCTCAAATACACTACTATACTCTCTCACACTATTATACTCTCTCACATATACTACTATAGTCTCTCTCAAATACACTACTATACTCTCTCACACTATTATACTCTCTCACATACACTATACTCTCTCACACATACACTACTATACTCTCTCACATACACTACTATACTCTCTCACACATACACTACTATACTCTCTCACATACACTACTATACTCTCTCACACACATTTCTGTACTCTCTCTCACATACACTACTATGCTCTCTCACACACACTTCTATACTCTCTCTCACATACACTACTATACTCTCTCACACATACACTACTATACTCTCTCACACATACACTACTATACTCTCTCACACATACACTACTATACTCTCTCACACATACACTACTATACTCTCTCACACATACACTTCTATACTCTCTCTCAATTACACTACTATACTCTCTCTCACATACACTACTATACTCTCTCAAATACACTACTATACTCTCTCAAATACACTACTATACTCTCAAATACACTACTATATTCTCTCTCACATACACTGCTATACTCTCTCACATACACTACTATACTCTCTCTCAATTACACTACTATACTCTCTCTCACATACACTACTATACTCTCTCACACACACTACTATACTCTCTCACACACACTACTATACTCTCTCTCACATACACTACTATACTCTCTCTCACATACACTACTATACTCTCACATACACTACTATACTCTCTCTCAATTACACTACTATACTCTCTCTCACATACACTACTATACTCTCTCTCACATACACTACTATACTCTCTCTCAAATACACTACTATACTCTCTCACACACACAACTATACTCTCTCAAATACACTACTATACTCTCTCACACTATTATACTCTCTCACATACACTACTATACTCTCTCTCAAATACACTACTATACTCTCTCACATACACTACTATACTCTCTCACATACACTACTATACTCTCTCACACACACTACTATACTCTCTCTCACATACACTACTATACTCTCTCTCACATACACTACTATACTCTCTCTCACATACACTACTATACTCTCACATACACTACTATACTCTCACATATACTACTATACTCTCTCACATACACTAGTATACTCTCTCTCAAATACACTACTATACTCTCTCTCACATACACTACTATACTCTCTCTCAAATACACTACTATACTCTCTCTCACATACACTACTATACTCTCTCTCACATACACTACTATACTCTCTCTCAAATACACTACTATACTCTCTCACACTATTATACTCTCTCACATACACTACTATACTCTCTCTCAAATACACTACTATACTCTCTCACATACACTACTATACTCTCTCAAATACACTACTATACTCTCTCACACACACAACTATACTCTCTCTCAAATACACTACTATACTCTCTCACACACTCTACTCACACACACTACTATACTCTCTCACACACACTACTATACTCTCTCTCACATACACTACTATACTCTCTCTCACATACACTACTATACTCTCACATACACTACTATACCCTCTCACATACACTACTATACTCTCTCTCACACACACTACTATACTCTCTCTCACATACACTACTATGCTCTCTCACACTATTATACTCTCTCACATACACTACTATACTCTCTCACACACACTACTATACTCTCTCTCACATACACTACTATACTCTCTCACACTATTATGCTCTCTCACATACACTGCTATACTCTCTCACATACACTGCTATACTCTCTCTCTCTCTCTCTCACATACACTGCTATACTCTCTCACACATACACTACTATACTCTCTCACACATACACTGCTATACTCTCACATACACTACTATACTCTCTCACACACACTACTATACTCTCTCAAATACACTACTATACTCTCTCACACTATTATACTCTCTCACATACACTACTATACTCTCTCTCAAATACACTACTATACTCTCTCACATACACTACTATACTCTCTCTCACACACTACTATACTCTCTCTCACATACACTACTATACCCTCTCACATACACTACTATGCTCTCACATACACTACTATGCCCTCTCACATACACTACTATGCCCTCTCACATACACTACTATACCCTCTCACATACACTACTATACTCTCTCACATACACTACTATCTCTCACATACACTACAATACTCTCTCTCACATACACTACTATACTCTCACATACACTACTATACCCTCTCACATACACTACTATACTCTCACATATACTACTATACTCTCTCACATACACTAGTATACTCTCTCTCAAATACACTACTATACCCTCTCACATACACTACTATACTCTCTCACACACACTACTATACTCTCTCTCAAATACACTACTATACTCTCTCACACTATTATACTCTCTTACATACACTACTATACTCTCTCACATACACTACTATACTCTCTCACATACACTACTATACTCTCTCACACACACTACTATACTCTCTCACATACACGACTATACCCTCTCATACATACATGTAAAAGGATTATAATAGTGTGTGTGTATGAGTATAGTGGTGTATATGCAAGATTATGATAGTGTGTGTAAGACAGAAGTATGAATTACTTCCTATACGGCCTCTCATAGAGAGTGGCCAGACTCTCTGAACAAATGAAATGGACCAGAGTCTGGTAGGACCAGGCTATGTGCAACGGGCTTTGAGGTATGTTTTCTCTCATTTGGTGGGTCAGAGGTGATTTCTGTTCCTGTGTTGCTATGTTTTGTCAGGGCTGAACATGAATCCACCAAGTTTAAAATGTCATACTTATTTATTTTATTTCCAGTATGTACTGCAGTTGCCCTTACAAAGTATGTACTGTTGCATGAAATATGCATTCATTTGGGACAAATTAATTCTTCATAACTTAAACTTGACCATCTTACTCATATATGCTGCGTGAAGGATTGTGGGTTAGAATAGCCAGAAAAGCAGGCTGACTTGCATACTGTAAAATCCGACCAGATTCAAGTATTTTTGGCATACTACATTTGACATACTGGGTGGATCCCAAGTCTCTTATTTGATATATTCTCGCTTAAACCGGAAGGGGTTCTAACCCTCCTTCTTGAAGGCCATCTCAAATCCTTTTATTCCTGCCCAGAGGAGCAAGGATGGATCTATGCGTGAGGATGGAGGATGGATCTCTGAGGAGCTATGAGTGAAGATGGAGGATGGATCACCAAGGAGCTATGATCGAGGATGGAGGATGGATCTCTAAGGAGCTATGAGTGAGGATGGATCTCTGAGGAGCTATGAGTGAAGATGGAGGATGGATCACCAAGGAGCTATGATCGAGGATGGAGGATGGATCTCTAAGGAGCTATGAGGGAGGATGGAGGAGGAATTTCTGAGGAGCTATGAGTGAGGATGGAGGAGGGATCTCTGAGGAGCTATGAGAGAGGATGGATGGATCTCTGAGGAGCTATGAGTGAGGATGGAGGAGGGATCTCTGAGGAGCTATGAGTGAGGATGGAGGATGGATCTCTGAGGAGCTATGAGTGAAGATGGATCTCTGAGGAGCTATGAGTGAGGATGGAGGAGGGATCTCTAAGGAGCTATGAGTGAGGATGGATCTCTGAGGAGCTATGAGTGAAGATGGAGGATGGATCACCAAGGAGCTATGATCGAGGATGGAGGATGGATCTCTAAGGAGCTATGAGGGAGGATGGAGGAGGAATCTCTGAGGAGCTATGAGTGAGGATGGAGGAGGGATCTCTGAGGAGCTATGAGTGAGGATGGAGGATGGATCTCTGAGGAGCTATGAGTGAAGATGGAGGATGGATCATCAAGGAGCTATAGGCGAGGATACAAGTCATGCAGCTAAAAGCCATTGCTAACTCTGCCCAAATAGCTGACAAATTCACGTGACTCTTCAGTGGAAAGGACGTCTCATTCCTCTAAAAATCACATTTCCTCGTTTCCTCTCTCCTCGCATCTCTCCCGTGCTTCCTCGCTGGGACGGACTAGGACGACTAAGGACCTGAGACGTACACTATATATTGGAACATACTGAATCTCTTTCTGCCATACTATATAGTATATACGGTGGAATGGTTCTTGATATGGAATAAGAGTTTCCTTCGCAGGGAGCAACTGAGATTTGACCCTGTTGCTATGGATGATGATTAGCCTAAAATGGAGTCTGGTGATGGTGATTTCTGGGCTTTTTCATGTTAAACTAAAAGGATCTTACTCTTTAACAAAAAGGTCTACCTCTGTAGGGATCCTTTCCCTAATGTTGTCAGATACTTAGAATAATAATCTGAGCCTGTCAGCATCTGTTAGTGGACTAACTGATGCTGAACATTTGTCCTGTATAGGGTTAAATTGCAGCCCGGTTCACGGTTGCGTTTGAGTCGATTTTTTTATGTATCTAAAAAAAAAATCAACATACCGTACCTGAAGAAAAGAAAGAAAATCAGATGCACCTAAGACTTTGGTAAACTCAATTCAAGCACAAAAACCATTCATCCACATGAGTGTAGGTCTGTTTTCACAACAAATTAAACAAATGAAAGGGCCACATTATCTCTCGGACAGATTTGGGCCTCACTTTACAGAAAGCTGAGTTTGTTCTGAACATTTTGATATGAAACACACAGGGATCAGTTATATGTTATAGTTATAGTTAAAATGAACGTAGAACTCAGAGGGTTAAATCCAGGCTCTATAGAGTCCTCTGGTCTGCTCAAACTTCTCTCAGACCGAGAAGATGAAATGATTTGTGAATTACCGTTTGACCAAAAACTGGAGTCGTATGTTCGGACGGCAGGAGTTTCTCCTGACTCAGCCATCCGGATGTTTTGTGGCCCTTATTATAGTTCATAAAGCTGCACATAAATTTACCATCTGCTGCTGGCGCCTGGGTAGCTCACCTGGTAGAGCGGCGCCCATATGGAGAGGCTCAGTCCTCGACACAGCGGCTCAGGGTTTGATTCCGACCTGTGGCCATTTGCTGCATGTCTTCCCTCTCTCTCTCCCCCCTTTCCTGTCTACAGCTGCCCTGTCTATTAAAAAGGCTAAAATGTCCCCCAAATTTACCATCTCCATCACCAAACCTTATTATTTCTATCAGCCTACCTACACACATAAATCAATTCTGATTTATTATGTCTGCTGAGGGGAAGTCTGAGTTGAAGTTTGAAGTTGAGTCAGCTCATGGCATATAATTTCTTACTTTGTTTTATATCTGCATTTATCCTTCAGCAGGTGCAATTCAATGGATTGAATGTTTTCAACAACAAATGAAAAAGCAAGAAAAAGTAATTTCCACTAACTTGATGCTCAATCTGAGAGACAAATAAATAATTCCAATTCATTATATCAGCTGGACTTCCACTTGATTTGTGCGCCCATCTGTGACCGGCAACAATTTGCTTCCTTCCTAATTAAGATTCTGCGGAGGTCCGTCAGTGGCAGAGGGTCCCTTCAGGAAGCAGATGGCTGCTGAGCCCACAATCATTTCACATCGTCGGTACTGGTGAAGGTTGTCACGGATACTGGCTCAAAACTGTGTGATGTATTCATATTTGTATTTGTATGTATTATAAGGATCCCCAGTCTTCCTGGGGTCCAAAATAACATTTAAGCAGACAATATTAAAAATTTCATGACATACACAGAAAAGAAAAGAAAAGAATACAAAAAATATCTGCTTACAGAGCTAAATAACAAAACAAAAAAATAACTAAAAAACAACAATTACAATTTAATAAAAACAATAACAAACCAACAAATAGAGAAATATCTTGAAAACAAAGTTATGTATTACAGTATATTACATGGCTAACATTAAGGTAACTCACATAGACTAAGAAAAAAAAACTCATAAATGTTTTAAGTGAAAGTAAATATGAAAGTAATTTAAAGTTCTTTTTAAAATGTATCTTTCCTGTGATAAAACGAATGTTATTTGGGATATTATTCCTCAAAGAACTTGCTCTGTAAGTGAAAAGGTTACTGGATTTTGGTAAATGTGCAATCATCTGCCCCCCTAAGTCACCTGACAGCTCTATGGCAACGTTAACGTGCAACTCAGATGTTTAAACTGTAACTCCTGTGCTTTTCACCTATCTCCACAGCGCTGTGGAGGAAGGTCTGACTACACCACAGATGCATTCTGGGGTAGGAGAAAAAAAAACCTTTGGGTTGTTTGCATTTCTTTAAACCAATGACAATGGTCTTGGGCGGCGCTAAGCTCCAGATGCAGCGACGGTGTCTCTGCTAAATAGTCTCAGGAAGGAACTTGTTCTGGTGGAACATTTGCACCCCGCAAAAGAAAACTCCACATCCAATATTAAATGAAGTTAACTGTTGACACAATCCAGTAACGTGAGCTATTTAAATGAGCTGATACATGGTTAAACCTCATTGGCGCTTACTTATGATCTAACATATTCTTAGTAAAATAATGCGGGGCACTTAATGCCATCAGGACCACATCATCTGCAAAAAGCAGCGATGAGATCCCCAGCCCACCGAACTGCAACCCCTCTCCACCCCGACTACGCCTCGATATCCTGTCCATAAATACTACAAACAGGATTGGTGACAAAGCGCAGCCCTGGCGGAGGCCAACTCTCACCTGAAACGAGTCCGACTTACTGTCGAGAACCCGGACACAGCTCTCGCTTTGGTCGTACAGAGATTGGATGGCCCTGAGAAGGGACCCCCTCACCCCGTACTCCCGCAGCACCTCCCACAGTATCTCCTGGGGCATACGCCTTCTCCAGATCCACAAAACACATGCAGACTGGTTGGGCATACTCCCAGGCTCCCTCCAGGATCCTTGCGAGAGTAAAGATCTGGTCCGTTGTTCCACGACCAGGACGGAATCCTCATTGTTCCTCTTCAACCTGAGATTCGACTATCGACTGAACCCTCCTTTCCAGCACCTTGGAGTAGACTTTAGCCGGGGAGGCTGAGAAGTGTGTTACCCCTGTAATTGGCACACAACCTCTGGTCCCCCTTTTTAAAAAGGGGAACCACCACCCCGGTCTGCCACTCCTTAGGCACCGTCCCAGACTTCCACGCAATGTTGAAGAGACGTGTCAACAAAGACAACCCCCCCACACCCAGAGCTTTAAGCATTTCTGGACGGATCTCATCAATTCCTGGGGCTTTGCCACTGTGGAGTTGTTTAACTACCTCAGCAACCTCCACCAGGGAAATTGACGACAATCCCCCATCATCCTCCAGCTCTGCCTCTACCATAGAGGGCGTATTAGTAGGATTTAGGAATTCCTCAAAGTGCTCCTTCCACCGCCCTATTACCTCCTCAGTTGAGGTCAACAGCGTCCCATCCTTACTGTACACAGCTTGGATGGTTCCCCGCTTCCCCCTCTGGAGTCGTCTGGGATAACATATCCCAGAAAGAATCCTTCAGTCGGACGGCTTCCCTGACCACCGGTGTCCACCACGGTGTTCGTGGGTTACCGCCCCTTGAGGCACCTAAGACCCTAAGACCACAGCCCCCAGCCTCCACAGGGATGCACGAAAAGCTCCGCTGGAGGTGTGAGTTGAAAGTCTGTCGGACAGGGGCCTCCTCCAGACGTTCCCAATTTACCCGCACTACCCGTTTGGGCTTACCAGGTCTGTCCAGAGTCTTCCCCACCCCCTGACCCAACTCACCACCAGATGGTGATCAGTTGACAGCTCCGCCCCTCTCTTCACCCGAGTGTCCAAAACATACGGCCTCAGATCAGATGAAACGATTATAAAATCGATCATTGACCTTTGGCCTAGGGTGCTCTGGTACCAAGTACACTTATGAGCATCCCTATGTTCGAACATGGTGTTCGTTATAGACAATCCATGACTAGCACAGAAGTCCAACAACAAACAACCACTCTGGTTTAGATCAGGGAGGCCGTTCCTCCCAATCACGCCTCTCCATGTGTCTCCATCATTGCCCACGTGCGCGTTGAAGTCCCCCAGCAGAACTATGGAGTCCCCCACTGGAGCCCCATGCAGGACTCCACTCAAGGTCTACAAGAAGGCCGAATACTCCGAACTCTTGTTTGGTGCATATGCACAAACAACAGTCAGAGTTTTCCCCCCCACAACCCGCAGGCGTAGGGAGGCGACCCTCTCGTCCACCGGGTTAAACTCCAACGTAGCGGCGCTCAGCCGGGGGCTGGCTCCAGACGGGGGCCCCCCGTTTAGCTGATTTTGTAACTCGTTTTTCCAAACTCTGTTTTAGTTTGTGGAACATCATACATTATGTATCTACTTGATCTTAGATTATGTTCAGATCTACTAGATGTTAAGAGTGTAGTTAAATATGAAGGAGTATGTCCAGTTATTGATTTGTATACAAAGGTCAACCAATGTTTGAGCCTTCTTGTGTTGAGTGAGGGCCAACCTACCATTTCATATAACACACAGTGATGGGTAGAGTACTTAGCATGGGTTATAAATCTCAGTGCTGAATGATACACAGAATCCAAAGATTTCAACGTTATGGAGTGTCTGTCAAACACATCTCCATAGTCTAAAATTGGCAAGAAGGTAGATTCAACCAACTTTTTGACTTTCTGTGTGAAGCAGGAACTGTTTCTGAAGTAAAAGCCCAACTTTAATTTAGATTTAGTGATTAACTGCTCAATATGCAATTTAAAAGACATGTCTTCGTCCAATATAAATCCCAGGTATTTGTACGAGGGAACTAGTTCTATTGGCCTGTCCTGTAATGTGTGGAGATGAGGCACGAAAGGTCTATGCTTACGGGTTCTGTTAAAAAACATATCTTTAGTTTTCTTATCATTAATAACTAGCTTTAATGCATGTAAATTGAGCTAAATATTTTCAAATGCTTTTTGTAGCTTTAAAATGGTCTCAGCAGGTGATTTTGCAGAACAGTAGTTAATATCATCAGCAACTCCGCGGCTAGCAGGAGCTAACAGCAGGTCTCCGAATAGTTAGTTTAAAATATAAGCCTGCGTTGTTGGCTTTTCATGTTGCTGAAATTCTAAAGCTGTATTAGCATCTATGTCAGTCATATCAGTAATGTTTGTATTTTAGGGAATACTGCAATGTGGCTCATTTTGTAATTAGGCCATGTACTGTATATTGCAGTAATGTTACACATAACCCATGATTTACCTCGGAAATGTTTCTTATATATAATAAAATATCAGCTATAGACATTAACCAGCGCCACTATTAATTAGTCATACCTCTGCCATTATAACAGCTACCTTTTTGTATAGGTGCCCACAGAAGCTGGGAATATTTGCTGCTTGGAGACACCTCAGGTAGCATTGTCACCACTAAATTGTAAACTACTTTGTCCATTCACGTGACAACTAATTGTGCTTAAAAATGACGCTTACCATTTCTAATTATAATGAGGTTACTAGAAGACTACGGGAGGTCGAAGAACAGCTCACATGTATGGTTGACCATCCTGGGTTTGAGCCTGTCTGCTTGAATGTCTACTCTCTGCAGAATGCAGGCCAAATATACAGAGCTGACTATGGCCCTCTACAATTGAGAGGAATACACCAGTAAGTTGTGCTTTGTTACAGAAGTTAAAATAAAAAAATGTGAGTCAATGTTGAGTCTTGACTCAACAAATTGTGTGCTTAATTTTCATCCAATAGTGTAGACAGTGTCCAGATTTATTTACATCAGAGGAAAAGAAATTCTTTCTACAAAACATGCATTGAAGATGATCCATAGGAACACAGGAATATTTAGATAACAATAACACAAACCAAAATAAAAGATCTATGCAAAACTAAATAACAGGATCAATTGTTCAGTCGCTACAGGTATCTCTCCTATCGTTCCTTTGTGAGCTGGTGCTGGGGCCTCCTGGGACCCAGAATCCGGGTCGTTATTCCAGCTCGTTTGGTCCTGCGCATCCGCTCAGAGTTTCCTGATGAGGAAGGCCACTACGTAGGGTTTAAACTGCCCCCCGTTTGAACCTTGACACAAAGCTGGCAATGACCTCCTCCTTGTCTGGCTTCTCATACTGCCCCGATAGGTCGTCTGGGGACAGGGATGGCCAACAGCGCAGCGGTGTATGGCATAGGGTTGACAAAGACTCCCTCAAAAATGAGGTCCATCATGTCAGCAACATAACCTGTATCATAAAACAAAAGCACAAACATATTTCTGTTTTTTAATTGTTTGGGTTTTGTTTTTACTGTGTTTGTGTATTTAATTGTCTTTTCATTAAGAGAAATAAATGTTAGAATTTGAAAATATGTGTTTTTTGAATTGAACTGAACCCTTCTTTGACAACATTCTTTGGTGCAAAACGAAGGATGATGGCATGGAAAGCCTCCAATGATGAAGATTGGTAGTGGGGGCTCAGTTTTGCAACATCCTTCATCGTTCTTTTGTTGGTCAGCAACTTCTCCAACTTGTAGAAAGCTGGAGTTACTGCAGACAATAAGACAATATATTAGAAAAAAATACAGTACAGAATATTACAACAATGATCTCTGGTAAATTTCTGAAAATGACTAAATAATTACAGTGTGTGTAGTTGTCTGTCTACTGTGTATACATTTAGCCTGTTACATTGATGAAATACCTGCTCACACTCGGGGTAAAGAGGATCCTCATGTGTGTGGACCATCTCGAACATGGTTCAGGATCGCGGTCCACTTTGCGATTCTCTCTGGGCCGGAGGTTGAGCCAGCTGCAGTCCAGTATATGTGGTTGTTGATGCTTTTCATCCACTTCTTGAGTTTCTCACAGTCTTTCTGTTTACTGATTGCTTCCTGTTTCTTTGAAATTCCTACAACGAAAGCAAAATATATTACACTTAGTTAAGATACTCAAAAAACTGAGTAATTACTCTATTGTAGCGTTTCAAAATCAATTTCATTTTTTGACATTTACTCATAGTGTCAATATTTTCACAGCAAGGACAAGTCTTTTTCACCAAATGGGAGCTTTACGCATCAGGTCCTTCTCACCAAAAGGATATCACTAACAAGTCAAACAAAGGACAAGGCTGGAGCAAAAATGATAGATTTTGTATGTTATAATGGAATATGGACGTCAATCAGCTCAATATTGGCACTAACAATATACCTTTTGCCATGTGCCAGACATCGTAGTAATGGGTTATGTTTCTCTCCCTGAGGAACTTCTGTACTTGTGGATGACGATCAGTGACAATGCAATCAAGTTTGACGCCACGTGACTCCAGTAATGCCAGACTCCTTGTCAGGCCCTCTTTCTCCATGTGGTAGCTACCACCAACCTCGTTGCTCTGTTAACACAGAAAACAATACATTAAAAGAAAATGCATTACAGACTTTGATTTTCAAATTCAAACCAATAATCCCTTTGCAAAATAAATTTGGGAACCAATAACCTAATAAATTACCTGAACCAACTGAATGTCCACAACGGTGTTACTCTGGAGATCCATCGTTGTATAACTCCCATACTTTGCAGAGTGGCCTTTTTTTGTTCAAATAGGGACATTAGTAATCACTATTTAATGCTTATTATGTCTGGCATTTTATTTAGGTCACTCCTTTCAACTTCAAACAATATCTAACCCATGTATAAACTACACTTATTTAATAAAGTATCAATACCTGGTGAGTCAGCTCTCATGTCACCACCAAGGATCACTTTTTCCTTCTGACTCAGCCGCTGCAGATTCACATCCTGTGTGACTTTCCAATGGTGAACAACTGCCGGTTCAATGAAAGATCTGGCATGGCGGCGAAATGTTTCATACTGAAACAACTGTAGCTTCATTGCCTTGAAGACCTGTTGGTTTGGGAGGATAATAGTCATTTGATCTAAATGGAAGTAATTCACAGTGAAAGTAACTACAGTTGCACATCATTTACCTTTTCAATTTTGATGAAAGATGCACCACTGAGGTACACGGCGGCAGAAAGGTGCAGATTTCCATCTGGCGTGCTCCCAAGGACAGGCTGGCTATTCCAGTGTCTTGTAAATGTGCAATGGGGGCACCACTGCTTCAGAGACAGGAATGTCCCCAGCCTTTGGGTCTTCACATCACCCAAATTACACACAAATTATAAAAGTTATCACGAGCATACATATCTTCACACTCAGTAACTTACGACTTTAGCGTAGAGTCTAACGATGCTGTGATGGAGTCGGCAGGATCATAACTGAAATCCTGTCCCACTAAAGAGCTGCCCTCCAATGGATTGTCCTCGAGCTCTTCATCGAGGTCTTTTGGGTGGTCTCTTTATAGGTGTCGATGACAGACACAAAGGGTCTGCATTTGAGGGCCCCACACCAAAATCTCTGCAGGAGACACTTGCCTGGATACCTACGGCCAAAATTTAAAAAGGCAAGTCCAATGAAACAACACATAATGAAAGCATTGACAAATGCCAGAATACTTACTGAGTACATGAAAAGTAAATGTACTGAAGGTGGCAAGTACATACCTTCACTTCTAAAGTGGGGCCGCAGAGTCTTCAAGGCTAGCTGTGTGCCTATAGTACGTGTTTGCAGGTGGTCTGTCTAGCAGGCAACATCCCTTGAGAAAGGCAGCTTAATGGAAGCAGTTGATGTGCTGGCCTGTGTACAGCAAGGTCAAATTAGCACTCAATGTATTACTTTGTATATATTTGCAGAGGTGCACACTCAATTTAAAAGATGGCATAGGCAGATATTGCACGAGCCATAACACCAAAAGCAGAACGGTTATCCAAATAATAAAGACGTGAACAACACACACATTACAGTGTGTATTCACACCACGGCTGTTGTCAAGACCAACTTTGTTGAGTCCAAAAAGGTTCGGGTCAGAGTAAAGACCGAGTCCAGGACAGAAAAAATAATCTTATGCATGACAGTATCAAGACAATAATTTTGTGTTATTTGTTGATCTAAAAGCAAAAACAGTGTCACAACACCCACGATTTGTATGTATATCAATTCCCCTTGATATCATATAATCTAATGATCTAAAGAAAACCTCATAATAGCAGTGTTACAACTGATACAAACACCAATCCACTACTATTACCACTGCTAGGTACTAGTACACAGCATTTGAGCAACTAAATGACAATATAGCTTCACTCCAGATGTACCGTAGAAAAGACGTGACCAGTATTACAGAGTGTACCCCTATGGTTGGTTTAGCTATGCCTTAAAATAATGGCCTGGATCTCCTGGATCCTGGATGAAAAGGCACAATATGTGTATCTCCATTTCAAACATTACTGCAGGTTAATACTTTTAGCAGCAGAGGTTGATTGTGGGCGACAATAATGTCATGGTTAGCTCGTCAAAATTCTACTGCCGCAGTTGCTGGCTGGCTCTGCAAAGTTAGCTAATGTCCACTAGCATACGTACAGGCTAACTATAGCCAAATATCTGTGTGTATAACGTAACAGAAACCCACCCATTTCGACCCAGGTCTTATGTTGACAACGTAGACGCAGATATAGCTAGGAAACTCCAAAAGCATTCGGAATATTTAGCTACCTAGCAGGCTAGGCAAACGCTGTTGCACTAACGTTACCAAACGTCGGCGTAGCGTTAGCTAGCTGTCTAAACTTGTGAAAAGCCGAACATCCCCGTCCAAGCTGTGTTTCTCCAAGACCGGACTCTAGTACTGCAGCCCTGATTCACACACATACTTGATGCTATCCGTCTTTACATTAGCGTCAGTAACTGGGCTGCTAGCTAACTTCTAAGTGTAACAACCTAGGTAACCATATGCAGTGAAGCAAAAAAATATGGCGTTAGCTAGTTGACTTACCTGTCCGAGGTTTGTAGCTGAGCCACAAAGAGTTGGTACTGCACCAGGCTTTAACCTCAGACGATCAGCAAGGCCAGCTTTGTATTGGCCCAAGTTGAGGAAACTGTCGTCAGTGAAATGTTTTTCGCACACTAAGAAAACTTTGGGGATTTCTGTCGTCGTATTTACAGATAAAATAAAATTAACCCACTGGCTCTGCACAGGCTCAGATGATGGAACAGAAAAAACATGTTTGGGTTCTTCTGAACATCCAAACACTGAGCAAATGTTATGCTTCCCTCGTTTGCTAGCCATGATGTCTCTAGATGAAAAACAATGGCGCGCGTACGGTACGGTGGCTCTCTCTCTACCCTGGAAATTCTAATGGGCGGGGCCCAAATGCTCTAGGCGGGCAAAGCAGAGAAAGGGGAGGTAACCTCGCTCGATATGACGACATAACGAGGAGATTCCTGAATGACTCATCTGAGGCAGAGCAGGATACCCAGGGCTCGGTTTACACCTATCACCATTTTAAACCAATTGGGGACCATAAACAGGCTGGGGAAACTCATATTAATGTTAAAAAACCTCATAAAGTGAAATTTTCATGCCATGGGACCTTTAATATATATTGTAAAAAGCAAGGGCCCCTAAATAGAGCCCTGTGGCACACCAGAGTTAACAGTAAGTTTCTCAGACATGTAGTCATTTAGAAGTACACGTTGACATCTGTTATTTAAATAGCTACTGACCCAACCAATAGCAGCATCCGAGAGGCCAATGCAAGCCAACCGTGATAATAACGTGATTGAATGTATCAAAGGCTTTTGTTAAATCAATAAATAACGCAGCACATGATTTACGATCATCTAAAGCACTAATTATATCATTAAGTACTTTCATAGTGGCAGTACTATGATTTTTTTCTGAAGCCAGATTGAAAGACAGATAGAATATTATTATAAACCAGAAACCAGTTTTAATTGCTCACTGACGATAGATTCCAAAATCTTAGCTATCACTGATAATTTAGATATTGGACGGTAATTGTCCAAATTAGAAGTGTCACCACCTTTCAGCATTGGTAAAACCAGAGCAGATTTCCAATCTTCAGGAACAATATTCTGTTCCAGAGATACATTTAAAATACATGTCAAAGGGTCAGCAATGATTTCTGCTGCAAATTTTAAAAATATACCTTCAATCTCATCAGGCTCTGCAGATTTACGAGTATCCAATTTTTTCAGGGTCATTAAGACTTCATGACTCGTAATAGGCGTAAAATTGAATCTAGGACTGTAATCTCCCATTGAGTAAGATACATTCAAAAGATTTTGATCTGAAGATCCACTGAATATAGATCCAGCTGTCACAAAATGCTTGTTAAAGCAATTTACCATCTCAGTTCTATCAGTTATTTGCCTTTCATTTATTGTTAATTGGTTCGGGAAACCACTAGATGATTGAGTAGGGGACAACGATCTAATGGTTTTCCAAAACTTAGTTGGGTTATTTAAATTTCTTGTTGTTTCATTAAGATAAAATTCAGATTTCGCCTTGCGAACTAGGGCTGTGCATCTATTTCTCAGGGCTCTAAAAACCACCCTGTCCTTATCTTGGCCAGTTTTTCTCACTCTAAATTTCTTAATTGGTGCATGTTTATTTATCACCTTTAAAAATATTGTATGGAAATACTGCCATGCAGAATTCACATCAGATATTAAAACCAATGTATCCCAGTCACATGCAGACACATCATGCAAAAAACCTTGTATATCAAAGTTCTTAAAACTCCTTTTTTTAATAATTCTAGGTTTTACTTTTGGAATCTTAAAATTTCGTATAGCTGCTACAGCACAGTGATCACTGACGTCATCTGGAAAAATTCCTATGTGGGTGCATTTATAGGGTTTATTTGTTAGAATGACATCAATAAGAGTGGATTTGCTTGGGTTCTTAAGATTAGGTCTTGTAGGTGTGTCTGTGATTTGAGTTAAGTTCACTGAATCACAATATTCTTTAAACTGGTTTGACACTGGTGACAACCAATCCCAGTTTAAATCACCCAGCAGTAAGAGTTCTTTTACTTGTAACTCAGCTAACACTGATGACAGGAGGTGAGAGTGTCATTAACAGCTGAGGGTGGTCTATAAACGCCAACAATATTCAGATGACAATCATTTCCATAGTGTAAATCAATGGTTAATAACTCAAACTGTTTTGGGATGGACAATGACCTTATAACAGTTGCATGAAAGTTTGATTTTATATAAACTGCAACACCTCCTCCCTTACTTTTCCGATCAGAACGAAAAACATTGTATCCCTCTATTGCAATATCATTATCTGTAATAGATTTTCTGAGCCAGGTCTCAGACAAGATCAAAATGTCCTGAGACAAGTTGCAACCAGCCCTCCAAACCATATGATGATATTGGTGGTTTGTCCTGACCTCTACTACGACCCACAGGAGAGTTCTCCGTCCTCATATCTAAACCAGAGATTTTAGATTGCGGTTTTAAACACGTGGTTAACGTTGTGAAACGGTCCCAGTTTGGTTAGGGTTTAGACACCAAAACTACTGAGTTAAGTTGATAAAAAGATGGAGGTTTGGGTTCAAATCTGACGTGACTTCACTTCCTGAAGGTTACCATGGTGACGCAGAACCTGACATAGCTCCAAGAAAAGGAAACAGAGTTTTTTTAACTTCAGGGAACACCTAAAGTTAAAAAAAACTCTGTTTCCTTTTCTTTTCAAACAGGACATGGACCCCGGTCTCCTGGGTGAAAGTCCTGTGTTTGTTTGACCCATCCATCCCCCCTCACCTCCATCCTTACCAGGACATTTGGCGCTCTTATACTTCCTCACCTTACTTCCTGCTTTGCTCCCGTCAGAACTACTACGGCCACTAGAGGGCGCCGCCACTAGATACATAAATACAGTTCGGAATCGCTTCTTTAACAAATGACCTATGGGAGCGTTATTCAGGGGAGGACAGTCTCAAGTTGTGTTGATCTTTTAAACCCCAAATTGTTCCACAGAATAATGAGTCAAATATTGCTTTCAAATGCATCATTCAGGTACGTCAACACAATATAATTATCTAAATCTACAAGAAGTCTTCTAAGTGATGAGAGACTTATTTCGGCTGTTTCCTCTTTTCACTGCACAGTATTATTATTCGTGACGTGTGTTTGAATTTGGACATCAAATAATCCATTCTGTCTTTTATTGCAGAGCTAATGCTGTGTAATATAACAAATTAGCATAATTCCAAAATAAGCTATTTCATGAGCTAGAAGTTATCCAAAGTGAAGAAATGGTCAAAGATTTATAAAAGCATAAATCTCATCCTTCAGACAAATCAAACCATAACAGCTGCCGTCATAAATCAAACAGAACTCCATTACATCAGTCTACATGGGGATGAAACAGATGATAGTTTCTCTCTCTCTGGATCTGATTATGAAAATAATGTCAATGTGATTCTTGATGTGGGGACACATGCTGTGCTTCTCAGTGTAGATAGACAATACCACTCAAAAGTTTGGACACGCTTTCTCTGTTTCAGCGTAGCTCGTAATCGATGCCACACATGCTAGGCACGTAACCAACGGTTACACAAAAAGTTACAGCATTGCTTTCATGGAAAATGTAGTATTGGTACTACAAGCAGTGTTGCTGTTGCGATTGCAGAGAAAGCCATATGCACATTGTGTAAAGCCGAATTAAAATATCACCGAAGGACGACAAGCTTGAGCTTCCACCTACGGAGCTAAACATAGTAGTACAGTTAACGTGATGCTAGACCACCGGCCCTCGGGGGGCGGGGGAGAGATGAATGTTAGGAAATAATAGGTTGCTGTGGCTCGCCGTACAGGTTAGTTTGACCAGCGGGCAGCAGCGGCGGCCGGAGCGTGGAAAGCTAACGCTAGCCGGCCACCTGTTCCATCAATCCTGCTTGCAAGTGTCCGCTCATTAGACAAAAACTGGACTACATCCAACTTCAACGAAACTCCCAACACGAGTTCAGAGACTGCTGTGTTTTTGTTGTTGTGGAAACAACGGTGTAGCGGACCATCCAGCCTGTTTCTCTGTCGCTCGGTAAGACTGGAGATGGGCTGTTTTATCACGGACTGGTGCAGAAATGAGCTGCTCATTAATCGCTGATCACTGGACGTCAGTGAGGAATCTACATTATTTAGGAGTTACTAAACACTAGATTGACTCTGGTAAGGACAGGGATCTTTAGTTTTTTAGTTAGGGACTTGGAGGAATGGTGCAATAATGACATATTCACACATTTTCCTTTTGTTCACAGTAAATAAATAATTACAAATCAGATCAGTGCAACCTTTATTCCATTCCTGGATAAATAAAGGTTGCATTTTATTTATTTATTTTTTACACATCATTTATTTACAATATGAACAGCTTTGGACCGAGTACTGAACCTTGTGGAACCCCACGTTACTTTCTTTAAATCAGATTTATCATTACCTATTTGTACATACTGCTGCTGTCTGTAGTTACTAAGCCATGTGTGTGCTATACCTCTTATGCCATATTTTTTTAGTTCTGTCATTAATATTGCATGATCTATAGTGTCAAATGCTTTCTTAAGGTCTATAAATACTGCTACTGTGAATATCTTATTTCCTATTGCTGTCGATATCTCCTCTACTCGGTTGGATCTGAAACTATATTGGTGATCACTCAATGTGTGGGTTTCAGTGAAGTGGTCCATTCTTAGAACAAAATGTTTTTCTAATATCTTAGAGAACTGAGGAAGAAGAGAGATTGGTCTGTAATTTGAAAAGGGGTGCATGTCTCCATTTGTATAGATGGTTATGATCTTTCCTATTTTCATTTTGTTGGGAAATATGCCCGTTTGGAATGATTGGTTATAGATATAGGTTAATGGTTGTCTATTATCACAATCAGGATATTTTTTATTTTTGAATTACTACCTCAAATGTAAGGAATGGGGGACAAAACTCAGGCACAGACTGGAGTAGGTGGAAAAGAATCTTATTTTATTTGAAGCTGTGAGTGTGGGCTGGCAGTGGGGGTGCTGGGTCCAAAGAGGGCTTGGGGTCTGGACTGTGTTCCTCAGTGTGACTGCAGACTTGATGTTCCAGTGCTTAGCGTGGCTATTGGCAGCAGAGGATTCCAAAGGTGGGTGATTTCTGAGAAAAGAGAACCTCCTGTTAGTAGCATCAGGACACGGAGCAGACAGGTAAGTAGAAGGAAGAGGAAAGTCAGGCTGGTATTTGAAGGCAGATGATCAGCAGGATGAGTAGCAGGTGCGCTGATTGGAATTGGTGCCAGGTGTGGGGAGAATCAACAGGGGGGGGGCGTGTCCACACTCTGTGGAACATGCAGGAGGAAACAGACAAAACACAACGAACACAGCAGGCATAACAAAATGAAGAAATAAACCAAAACCCATTCACACACACACCATGTCATCGTGCGGAAGTCACGGCAGGTGAGGGACGTGACATCAATTATCTCCTCTTCCTCAATTCTCTTGAGAAAGATTAGGCTCGTTGGAGATGAACTGCGCCTCGCCTGTAAAGTGGACGAGAGCAGGCAGCAGCAGCCGGGGGCGGTGACAAAAATCCGCTGTCAAGTCAGACAGTTTCCAGCCGTTTCCAGCATGTTATCAGACCCATACACTCTCAGAAAAAAAAAGTACAAAAATGGTACCTTTAAGGAACAAAAGCTTGTCACTTGGGTGGTACCCTCAAAGGTACATTGTTGTACCTTGATTCAGAGGAGCAAATGTGTACCTTACTTGTTTGTACCTTCTAAAATGGGCAATATTGTACCTTTGAGGATCAATAATGTACCTTAAACACAGGTACAACAAAGTACCCCTGGAAAAGGTACAATTTTGTCCCATTAAGGTACCGCCCCAGTGACAAAGCCATTTTGTACCTTTAAGTGGCAAAAACGTTCCTATTTATTCGTTAAGAAGTGAAATAAAAAAGGCAAACAGAATTTTAGACATTTATTTTAGTCCTTAAAATGCAAAACAGTTTAATTCACAGATTCAATAATTCATCTCACAACCATACGATGTAACATCCCAAAATAAAATGCCACAATGTTTTAGGATGTCATGTCCAATATAAAAACCATTTAAAAAAATGTAATAATTTTTTTAAGAAGCATTTCATTGACCAACTGACAACTTCATACTGGCACTCCAAAAACAAAGGAACAGTGATATCAGAGAATAGCTGCATGGGAATAAATACAATGGCACCATTTATCTTTTCCTTCTTTCAATTCCATGAACATCACTAATCAGAACAGCGCTATGGTGCAGAAAAACACAATATCAAAACAGTCTTTTATCAAAGACCAAGCAAAACACCTTAGCACACCAAGCCAAAGTAAAAATACATTATAAAAACAATAAAATCATGAGAGTCACTTAAAGGATAAACTACACGATGCTGAATGATGTCTGTGTTCTGCATAAAAAAAATAAGCTTTGAGCTCATCCACACCACTCTACCACCCTGTTGGAAACGTAGGTTCAAAGTACTGCTCACAGCTAAAACATATCCATCTAGCTTTGCTTGTCCACGTCAAAGTTTGGTTTAGATGTAATTTTGAAACCATTACTGGATGACCATAAGAAACTATCAGAGGGACTTATTATCCTTGTTCATGGCATGGAGAAGCATGTTTTTGGAGCTGTAGCTGCAATATTGGGAGACAATCTGTCATCTCACATGACAGGTGGATTTACCATGTCTTTTGATGCTGGTGGAATCTGTAGATACTCCATTGCTACTCACTCTGAGATGAAAAAGAACTTTAGTGAATCAGATTTTGTTTTAAGAAATGTTGATGTACACAGATACCATTTAGAATGTGTAAAACAAAATCCAGAAAACAAAGGAATGTATGGAATTTGTGGTGGATGTGTATTTGACCAGTTAGATTACTTTGACGTCACAACATCTCTTCCTCCAGATGGCATGCATGATTTCTTGGAGGGTGTAGCGCCGTTGGTATTGAGGCTTTTTGTATGTAAAGCTCATCAAGAAAAACATATAACCATACAATAACTAAATGAGGAACTAAGAAAGATGTCCATTGGACAAAATGATAGGACAAATAAGCCTGTGCCTTTCTCAGAAAATATTTTACACGGCTCCAGTGTTGTTGGATCTGCTTCACAGAAGTGGTGTTTATTCCGCCTACTTCCCTTCTTGATGGCACACAGGGTACCTAAAGGCTGCAGTTACTGGGGGATCTATTTATTGTGTCGTGAAATTGCCGACATTGTAATGGCACCGGTTGTAAAAAAAAAACAAAATCAAAAAAAGTCTCTTCCTCTTCTTGACCAATTAGCTTCTGAGTTTTTGTGTGGTATGGAAAAAGAGTTTGGAAAATGTGATCATTACTTGATCCATTTTTCTCGTCTAATGTTGTCCTACGGTCCTTAATGGTGCGTGACATTCGAAGGGAAACATCAGCAGACCAGTTTGACTGCTGCAGGGACCGTTTGAGTGAACACAGTCCTCCAGTCAGCGACATCGTGGAGTTGTACAATAGGATATGGCGACGGTGGCTGATCCTGCACGAGATATCAGATCATAAAGTAGTATTCACTCAGTTAAATTGCAGAAATCTACCACAAACATTCATAAAAAAAAACTTTTCAAAATAAATAAATAAATATATATATATACACACACAAAAAAAAAAACGTCTCTGGTAAGTAAAGACCTTAACCATCATTTAAATGGCCTATCAAA
Source organism: Sander vitreus (assembly GCF_031162955.1). NCBI lineage: Eukaryota > Metazoa > Chordata > Actinopteri > Perciformes > Percidae > Sander > Sander vitreus. Next base: position 36,776,333 of record NC_135858.1, on the reverse strand, counting down.
ACACTAAAACATTTTTTTGTGAAATCAGAGATCTCTCTTACAGTGCATGCATTTTTTTAGCCATATTTAGCTTTGTGGCCCCCCATGTCCACACCAAGGCCCAGTATTGATAGCTACAAACTTTGTATTATGAAATAAGACATCCAAGCATACCTGCAAACTCAGAAAAGCTGAAAAAGGTGACACATTTTACACACTGTGCCGTATTTGCACTGGTTCGGACCCTCCCCCAAATAAAAACTCTTCCGATCTACACGATTCACGTGGATGACATTTTCCCATTCAAAGCGGCGATTTTCTCCGAAAAGCGACGTTTGCAGGTATGTCCAAGGGACGTGTTGTTGCATATAATTCTCCCAGTCTCTGCGTGAAGTAATGTAAACTAAAAATAATTATACGCAAATTACACACCTCCCCAAGTATGACGAGAATGTCATTTTTCTCCCTGAACAGGATCGGCAACAGCAGGATTGCAGCTCTGAAATAAATCCCTGAAAAATAAGTAAAAAAAAAAGAAGAAAGTGTATTACGTGAATGTACAGTGTATTTTGGTTGTTTAGGCCTTATCTTGTCTGCAGACAAATAGAAAAGAAATGAAGCTTAAATGGCTCCACAACACTAGGGGTGACCATGGCTGATCAGTGAGTCACTTACCAGGGACATCTTCTGGGAGGGAAGCCTCTCTTTCCTCCAAAGCCAGATCTGTCTGAGTCACTCTAAGCACTGTGGGTACTAGGATCTTAAAGCCATCTTCAAATCTTCGGCAGATATTCATTTCATCATGAAGCTGGCCCATTTCCTGAAATAGCTGCAACACAGCACAAACAACAAACGGGAAACATGTCACAATATTATCATAGGATTTTAAAATTAAGTAATTTAATATGAACTCCAACACAAATATAGGGAAATAAAACATGTTGACAAACCCCACATGGACTCTTAAATAAAACAATAAAATGTATGGCAAATTAACCATACTGTAACAATACTGTTACAGTAAATAAAGTCCTGCAGTGAAAATGTTACTTAAGCAGAAATCTGTAGGTATCATCAGGAGAATGTAGTTAAAGTATTAAAACATTGTAGTGTGTGTAAAGGATCAACCAGCTGTGTGTTTAATGGTCTGATCCTCTCAGCTGACTTGTAGTCCTTATATTGTTGGCTAGTTTACTTTAGAATAAAACATCACATTTATAAACTACATGTGTTTAGTGGTCAGGAATCTTAATGTGTAAAGTAACTAGTAACTAAAGTAACTGGTAACTAAAGCTGGAACAGATGAATGGAGCGGAGTAACTAAAGTAAATGGAGTAAATGTACTTAGTTACATTCTACCCCTGCGTTCGTACTACAAAGACTGTTTAAGATTATGCATTACAGTGTGTACACCCTAATGCATAATGTTACACTACATAAACTACCGGAGCCAAGTGAATTCAGATCCAGATAAAAACTTCTTCAGTAGTAACCTTTACGTTTTATTTTATATTATTTATATGTCTATGAGATTATAGAGTTATTTTCCATGGTTCTACTTAGGCCTAATGTTATAACAATCACATAACATTACTGTTACAGGTACCTTGATTCCACTGTAGCCTTCTCTGAATGTACCGGGATAGGCTCAAGGGTTAGTGTCACGGTTTCTTTCCACTGCTGAACAAATTGGTTGAATTTGGCTTGCTTCTTAAACGATCCTTCAAAGAGGTATGAAACCATCCTCTCAGTCAATCCATAGTCCACTGCTTCTCCGTCAACTTCATTATCTAACGTACAATACAGAAAAGAAAAGCAGCAATGTTAACCACCACTTTGGTAACAGCATAATGTACCGTTACACATTATGCTGATGCCTAAATCACGCTTCTCTATCATCCTCCGTTTGGTCCGGACCTAATGTCCATATAAAAACACAGAAAGTATTTAGGCGTAGCTACCTCATTAAAGACGCTGGAAATGTGTCACACACACACACACACACACACACACACACACACACACACATTTTTTTTATTAATGATAGTAATCGGGTTATTTTGAAAACAGCAGCTAGCTAACGTTAAACGTTAAGCTTAGCTAGCTACTTGAAAGGGAGGTTAACTGTTGGTCGGTTCTGTCACTTAACGTTAACGTGACTGGTGTTGTAACTTGACGTTAGTCTTTGTACGTTAATTAACGTTAACATTACATGGTTTTACGAAAATGTTCTAAGACAGTTTGACGACAAAATAAAGACTAAATCATCATTTCAAACCCTCACTGGCTACCGGTAGACAGTGGCGCCCAAGTGGCTTTGCTTTAGCATTAACATAGCTATATTTCAGAACAAAAGACTGTTAGGCAGCAAACACGCTTTTCATCGTTCTCCTCTGACGCAGTCCAGCAAACGTTTTATTCATAGATGCCACCTACGTCACTACCAATAGAACATATTTACGACCGTTTACGACCGATCTTGCCTAGTATGGCCGCCCACACTGCCCATTTGAACGAGAGAGAGAGACAGAGATATCTGGAGAAAATTTTGATTTTAGGCTCTGATCCTTATTTGTTACCCCCAGTTTTCTTTTGTCCATTATTATCTGCCGCAGACTTGCCCCAATTGGCCTTCCATGATGTATATATTTATCTTGTACATAACCCCTCCCCATACAGTGTGGATAGCTTGAAGGCTTTCAAGAGTACCGATGCTTATCAATATGCCGTGGCTGGATGGGTGAAAGACGTGAAAGTGCGGCACCTGGCCACCAAGGATTTATATTTAATCATGGGAAATGTAAGTATTATAAAAATCTTACTAGGTATCAAGTTGTTAGCTAGGTAAGTGGCTAACAGCTGGTAGCTTGCCAGCTGTTAGCCACGGCTCACAGCTGGCAGCTTGCCAGCTGTTAGCCACGGCTCACGGCTAGCTGTCATTAATCTGGATAATGTTCTTTAATGTCAGATGTGTACTCATTGAAAGAACATGAAGGGAAGGGAAACGAGGCGATTGTGACTTTATGTTAACAGTTTGTGGTGGGTTACTCTGATCATTGTTGATGTCAGTGCTGCTAGTGAGCACTTCAGCTTTCTGCTAGAGCTTTAGCTGCTCAGTTTTAGTGCTAGCTGCTACCTGGATTGTCCTACAGAAGGTTTACAGAAGATCTACGACTCCAACTATTATTATACTATCCATTACAGCAATAGTAGGAGAATTAGCCTTTGAAAAGATATTCACTATTTAATAGTTTGTTCTACACTAAGCCAACATGGCCATGGGTAGTGGTGCAGGAGGCAGGGACTGTCGTCATGGTACACTGCACTTGTATGGCAGGGCTGGGAGAAGTGTGCTCCCATGCCGCAGCACTAATGTTCTCACTCCTAGCTGCTGTTGAGCACAGAGAGGGACAGGCATGCACAAAGTATGTGCATGGGAAGAGCCAAGGCAAAAACTCGTGAAATATGATGAACTATCAAACATCTTTCAAAATAAGGAGAAAGATAAAAAAAAACAAGACAAGCACCATCACATGAAAGCATCCACTGATGAGCTCAAGCTACAGCTCCACCACAGTGAAAACCAGGAGGCCATCCCTAAGAAAAGTGCCATTTTGTCAGTTGTTGAAGGCCATTCTATCAGATACATGCCCAAGACTGTACAGTTGGACATGCCACCACCTCTTCCTACGCTGTACTCAAGCACCAGGCTTGACTTTGATTTGCCCGCACTGCTGGAGGAGGCTGCTAGGATTTTTGAGGAGCTGCCTCTCACTCCTGAGCAGGTTAGATATGAAGAAGACTTCTTTAACAGTGGTTCTCAAACTTTTTCTTGTCATTTCCCACCTTGAAGGCTGGTAATTGTCAAGCTCCACTTGTACCACATCATGCTTTTTGTAATAATTACCATTACAACCCTTTTGATGATTTGGTTATTTTTGGAGTGTTTGTTAGTTGAGGAGAAGACAAGAGAGCAGAGAAAGTCCAGGGTATGGTTTGATCAGAGAGCAGGAGATTTATCATCAGCATTTCATGAGGCAGCCAGGACAAAGAATTCTTCATCGCTGATAAAGAGAGTTTGCTATCCCCAGTCTTCTCGCTTTTCAACAGCAGCAACCAGGTATACAGTTTAGAAAGTAAGACATATTAACCATGCCTTTTTCTTGCAATTCCATCATGAATACACTCCAGGAATTATATTTTATGTAACAGTGCTATAGTATATTTGGGACAATGAAGGCTAGTTGGTTTTACATAAAGTTTGAAATATCATTGCTGACAGACTTGCATGTTTTCATCAGATGGGGTCTGCAAAATGAAGACACTGCCAGGGAGTCGTACCTGAAGACCATGCGAGATCTCCATGTGAACTTCAGCATTACAGCATCAGGGCTCATTATCAACCCGGACCTACCGTGGCTAGGAGCATCGCCAGATGGTGTGGTGACCTGTGATTGCCATGGAAGTGGTGTGCTTGAAATAAAATGTCCTTTTAATGCTAATGGCCGTGCTCTCAAGGATTGTGTCAGCGATCCACATTTCTGCCTTACTGTGACTGCGGAAGGTATGACCCTCAAGCAAGATCATAGTTACATGTACCAACTGCAGGCCCAAATGCGTGTAGCTGAGGTAATGCGATTTTTTGTGTGGACACCACAAGAAGTTTTTATGCAACGAGTCCAATTTGATCAATACTTTTTTGATGAGGCCTACACTAGGGTGGAAGAGTTCATTAGAACAGGGGTACTGCCTGAGCTGTTGGGTAAATGGTTTACTGTGCCACACCTCTCAAGTGCCAACCTTGAGAAGGCACCTGAGGGATGTTACTGTGGAAACCCTGTTGATGACACAGACATCCTCTCTTGCACATCTGAGCAATGCAAATGACACAAGTCATGTCTGAAGCTGAGCAGGGTGCCAAAGAGTTGGAAGTGTGTAGAATGCAAAAAGCAAACAAACAAGAAATGAAGTTAGCAAGGCAGCTTTATTTGTATAGCACATATCAGCAACATTAAAGAGCGGTTCAAACCGATAATAAAAATAGAAAGATAAAATACAAGAAGTTACAGTGCAGTATAATAAATTAAACATTAAAGAGCAGTTCAAAACAATTACAAATCTTACAACTTAGTTTTTCTGGATCAAAATTTAAAAACTTTTGTTGCTTTCCCCTCCGATGTTTGTCATTTTTTTTCTGCGCCTTTTGACATTTTTGTGGATTTAATTTAAAGAAAGTAGTGGGCTGATCATTTATTTAACTTGTGCAGAGCATTGTGTGGAACAATCCACGTGATTTTCCTGAACATTTGGTTGAAAGAAACCCACTTTTCCAATACTTTATTTTTTAATTTTTTTTTTAAAATGCGTCAAATTTGACCCGAGGACAACAGGAGGGTTAAAGAAAGGCAGCCAGCCTTGATTTAAAAGAACAGAGTTGCAGCTTTTATAAATGAATTAATTGATGTATTGAATTGATATTACATTCTTTTTTTTCTTCTTTTGTCATTGCATATATTGTATTGTGTGCATGTGTTTGTAGTCATGTAACAAATGCATTTGATTCATACATCCACAAATGGACAATAAACAAATAATTATTAATTGCATGTATCAGTTGTTCATTGTAAGAGTCCACACAAATACTAAAGAGATACTACATACATTACAATTTACAAGGAAAACAATTGTATCACCTCTCTACTCTGTAGGGACGACAGATGGGCAAATGTTACAAAGAGCACAGCAAACTGTTACCATTTTGGCAATGGAGGGCTGTCCTTGCGCGCCAGATTGGCAGAGGGACAGAGGGATGGTGGTCTGAAGAATAGTGTACTTATTCCTCACCAGGCCAATGACTCGCTCCACGTGGATCCTGATGGCTGCGAGTCCCCTAGTTGCCTCTAGCTCCAGTGGATGCATCTGTTGCTTGCCTTTGGTAAACGCTGGTATTTTCAATTGAGCACAATACCAGACGCTGTCTCTTTCACATTGAAGCCTCTATCAGCTAGAATTACATCTCCCGGTGACAATTTATCAAGAAAGCCACAATTTTCCGTTATGTGTTTGTCACTTGTGCGACCACCCCATCCTTTTGACCCATAAGATATAACACCTTGTGGTGTTATTGAGATCAGGTATTTTGCAGTGTTGTGGTGCTTGTACTGTGAGTATGTCTGTGCACGGGGTCTTAGGTTACTTGGCTTTTCTATAAATATTTCGAAACAATCAATGATGGAGGTACAGTTCTTAAAGTTATTTCTGAAACACATTGGGAGACTATTTTGAATTTGTTCTTTTTGTGGCCATAAGATTAGATCTGATAATCTGGAATACATTAAATCTAATGTGCTATTGAACACTCTGACGACAGTTGACTTTGATATTCCAAATAAGTAAGCAAAAAAGTAAAGCGGCACATTAAGCCTCAGTCTCATTAATGTTAGGATTAAACATTGGAATGGGGTGATTGATTGTCCAACTTTAAGAAATTCTGATAGAAAATTAAACAAAACAATTAATTTGGCGAAGGACGGAAGACCTGTGAGTTCCAGCACCATGGTGTCGTTATCCCTGAATGCCTCCTCATTCAGGGACCGCTCCTCCGCCTTGGCCCTTAACTCACGGACCTCGCCTCGGAGCCGTGCACACTCACTTTCCAGTGCTGACATCATAGCCTGGCAGGATGGATTCACGCATTGTTCCACGATGCCAGGGCCTGTGTCTTTACTATAGTTGTGGTCAGTGGAAGTAGTGACCTCATGCTCCTCCACGTCAGCCACATCGGTGGTTGAAGGGTCAGCAAGACTGCTGCAGGTCTCGCGTATCTTGCGCTTCATCAGCTGAGTCTGCTGAAACTTTTTGCAGGCATAATGTTGCTTATCCCTCTCCCTCGCCGAGGTGTGTGCAAAAAGACTGGGCACAAAATCTGGGCTCAAAGGATTGTCCTGTTTTGCTCCTAGAAAGTCAGAGCATAGTAAAATAAAAGATTACATGTGTGAGATATTGTACAACCTGAGTCTCTCTCTCTCTTAGAACCTATGTAGGTTGTAATAAGGGACAGATAAGGAAACTGGGAGGTTTAAAACTACTGGGTTTAGCCCAATAATTAGTTCATTTTAACTGCTAGGATAGCACTAAGCAAATGGTGGCTGATAAATCTTTTCATGAAGTTAGCTACTACATGGGCTAAACAAAGGGACTTGCATAGGTAGACCGAAAAATTTACTTTGACATCATCCTACTTTCGGGATTTGTGTTTATGTGAAATATAGGTTTAAAAGACAATTCTGGCGCAAAATGAACATAGTGGTTAATAATGTATGTACCGAGGCGACCGTTCTCTGGGATGTTTTCATGTAAACCGGAAATTAGCTAGCTGCTAACGCTAGCTTTCGGGGCATTTGGTAAATCACTATTTTATACCACTAATAAGGCTCAAAATATCACCACACTTCAACGATAGCATAATGAGGGTCCCTAAATGTTAACCGAAGCATTAAAGCGCCCATATTATGCTCATTTTCAGGTTCATAATTGTATTTTAAGGTTGTACCAGAATAGGTTTACATGGTTTAATTTTCAAAAAACACCATATTTTTGTTGTACTGCACAGCTCTCTCTCACACACTTCAGAAACCGTATCTCACTCAAAACAGCATGGATGGATTTTTTTCAAAGTTTGTATGCGTGTGGAAGCACCAGAGACACAAAAGAATCCCAGAAAAAGTGTTTTTTTTCATAATATGGGCACTTTAAGAAATTTGTAAGTGTACAGACAGTTTATTAAAAAGATAGATTATAAAGACTCTAGCCTACATGTTTACATGCGGACGCAATCGGACGCAGTCTTCATAATCTATCTTTTTAATAAACTGTCTGTACACTTACAGAGTTCTCAATGCTTCGGTTTACATGTAGGGATCATCATTATGCTACCTAAGTGTGGTGCTATTTTGAGCCTTGTTAGTGGTATAAAATAGTGACTTTCGAAATGCCCCGAAAGCTAGCATTAGCAGCTAATCTCTGGTTTGTGGTAGCTTGTTTCGTCCCTAGCTGCTAATAGCTAGCTAGCTACGTAGCTAAATTGAGGCGAAGGCTTACCTGACACGAAGTGTTCATTGCATAGTAAGGTGTGAGACGTGGGTGTCCAATGATCTCTTCGAATGACAGCTAACCACTTCTTTCTTCTATACTTTTCTTTTGGTATAGAATAAAATACCAGTTCGGGGTTCCTCTTTCGGCTGTTGTTGCAGCCAACTGCACAACATATCGCAGGCATAACTGAGACCGTTGGTCGTAAAGATGGCAGCGCAAAGCTACAGTGACGTCATGTGACCGAACGAATAGCTAACGTTAACGTAAGTCAGAACAAAAGACTTTTTGGCGGCAAAAACGCTTTTTTCTCCTCTGACGCAATAGTTTTATAGCTAACATTAATGTTAGCTAGCTAGCTGGATGGTGAACTGTAGCTAAGTACCGTTAGCTAGCTAGCTAAGTACCATGTCATAACGTTTAGAATGGCAATATGGGACATAATATTGCTAACGTTTTAACTAACTAACTTGCTAACGTTAATAATGGCAATCATCAATGTCGAGTGTAGCTAGCTAATGTTGACAGAGTATGAACTTGGCTAGCTAGTGCTAACGGTAACGTTAACTTCCAACTTTGAATATTAACACCACAAACACAGATTAAAAATTCACATAATTTACCTTTGAATTTACTTCTCTCCTCTTCAGTGACCTCTATTCCAAAACGAAGTAACCCCGTGATTAAATCCTCCGTTGATAAATGTCCAAGCACCATCCTCCCGACTTTGACCAGCGACACTGACAGTTGGATCACTGTCGATTCACTCATGTATCCTTCCGCGCTGCAATATTTATGCTTCCGCCGAGTCGAGCTCTCGTTAGCCTGTAGCTAGATCCTTTCAATAGAACACAACTTAAAGCGTTAACAATTATTTGTCAGTTTCATTCTAATATAAATAGGGTAAAGGGTTTGAAAATTAAATTCTTCAATACTGTTTGTGAATATAAATTATTACATACTCCTCATTAACATGATTAAAAATGATTCAAAGGGACACCTCACCAAAAAAACATTCTAATTTATTTTGCCATTGTCCCAAAACTTTACAGTTAATTTAGTTTGACAATTATTGCGTTATTGAGTTTGATAGTATAGATTAACTTCTGTTTCTATATTGAGAGATGACATTTTCTGCTGTGATGAGCATCCACTAATTCCTGCCGTTTTACATTTAAACATTAAGGTACAAATATGTAAGGGACAAATATGTACCTTACACCTCGGAAAGTCCACAATGTACAATGGAATTTGCATAATTGTACCTTAAAGATACATTTTTGTACTTTTAAGGGAACATTTGCTAAATTTGTACCTTAGGGAACAAAAATGGACCTGTATTGTATCTCTTTTTCTGACAGTGTATATCAGCTTCTACACAGTCTCCAGATGTTTTAGTTATGACAGAGTAGCTCTCAAAATGCTCTACATGCAATCTATTGCTGATTTTAATTAACAACAAACTGTAGATGATGATGTAGGTGATCGATTCTGCGCAGATCTCTCCAACGAGCCTATGGTTTTGGCATGTGAGTTGATGTTATCTTCACCTATATCATCCTTCATTTTTGGCTCCACAATATCCTTTGCTAGATTATAGATCACAAAATCATCATTAAATTCATTGACAATCTCTTGAATTGGTTATGTTTGTTTCATTATTGTTTGTGGTTTGGATAAGCTGATTTGGCTGTGCCCTTTTTAATAATGTTGTTAAGCACTTTCCATGTGCCTTGTATATTGCTTTTGTGTTGAACCAATCATTTATTATGTCCACTCTGTTCATGATGTCATTGCTGAAAATATTATCCATTAATGTTGCACTGTCCCTTGTTATTCTGGTTGGTTTTATGATGGTAGGAATAAGACTTAAACTGTACATTATGTCCATAAAATCTCTATTCTTTTTGTTGTCATTCAGTAGATCAATGTTGAAATCCCCACATACAAAAACCATCTTTCTGTCATTCATTTTACAATACAATTCAATCATTTTTTCATTGAATAAGTTTAGGCAGGATCCTGGAGTTCTATATATACACAACTTATTGTTATGTTCTTAGACCTTTCAACATCTATTTCTAAAGTTATGCATTCCATTACATTTTTGATTGTTGTTGACATACCTTATACAATTTTAATCATTATTTACATAGAGTGCAACCCCTCCTCCCATTTTGTTTATACTGTTGATGGTGAATAGTTTGTAGCCCTCTATTTCTACATGTTTGCCCTTCTCATCATTTAACCAGGTTTCAGATATTACACTAAACATGATGAACAGATGAGACACATCAGGGCTGGGAAGACAATAGCTGTGTCTGAAACCATTCCCTCATTCCCTGCCTTACCTGTCCCTATGTATTGTTCATTAAATACTTAACTATATAGGGAACGACCAAACCAGATTTCAGACACTCACTGAACACACATCGTTGCGTGACTTGCGTCAGAAGATGTGCCTGTTGTTTGTGTGACGGAGGCGGGCATGCCCAGCATCATGTAAACACACCTAAAACAAAGTAATAAAGTGTTTGACAATCAAATTTCTCTGGGGGAGGATCCCCAGAACCCCCCGATGTTGAAACTAAACCTATGCCCTTGACATGACTTGTGACTTGTTTGACTCATAGCAAGGGTTTGAGGCTTGCTTGTGCGTTCCTCTGTTTCAGTGCGAATGCAGCTGTGAACCAAAGCAGCCATGTTGTCAGCAGAGCTTTATTTCACCTGCAGCTCGACTCTTTCATCACGTGTATCGATCCAGGGAAAGAAAAAGAAAGAAGAAAGAGGGATTTGTATTCAGTGGTCAGGACTCTTTGTGATCGACGTCTTGTTTCAGGGTTCTTCTGAAAGTCGAGTCAGATATTTTCAGGTTTAGGTTTTGGACACATCTGAAGAAATCAGCCGTTTGAAACTGATTATGTTCTGACGCTCACTTTGTCTCATGGTGAGTTTAATTTACAGAGATAGTTAAGGTTATAGTGTGCATGATTGGTATAACCCAAAAAATACTGGCTTGTCAAGGCTGATCAATCAATGTTTGGGAGTTAAAATATTCAATAACATGAACAAACAATCTGGATACAATAATGATTTAGTTTTCTTCTTTTATTTTAATTTTGAACAAAATACATACTGAGCAGAACATTGTATGACATACAACACATTCTCATTAACAGGTTCGTATGATTTTGTACTAAAACGGATATATGCAAACTATTCTTATTATATCTTATGCCAACCGATCGCATGTTTAGGGACCGCTGCATTTAAAAGATTAGCTGACAATTGGGCGCCCTCGTAGCTTACCTGGTTCAGCGTGCGCTGCATGTACCAAGGATCAGTCCTTACCGCAGTGGCCCATGTTTGAGTCCAACCTGCGGCCCTTTGCTGCATGTGATTCCCCTTCTCTCTCCCAGCTTTCCTATCTTAAGCTGTCCTCTCAATAAAGGCCGATAAAAGCCCCAAAGAAATCTTAAAAACTAAAAGAAATGCCAACAAAAGGTCACAGTCTTGCAGCGATGACAGTTACATTTAGAAAATAGGTTTGTGGTTTGGGTTACGGGATACAAACACCTGTTTCCTGGGTGAAAGTGTGTTTTCTCCTTAAATTCTTCAGGGACATGAACTCTGCTCTCCAGCTAGAAAGCGTGTTTAATTGATATGTGAATGTCAAGTCAGTTTTACTTCTATAGTACTTCGAGGGGCTTTACATTCTCAACACCAAGATTGTCCTGAGACCCTCACTGAATGTTAATTAAACGCTCACAACTCCTGGAAGTAACACATCATTACGATGGCAAGCTTGTTATTTTCTTTCTGAAATAAAATCACCGCCCCTCAGGCCGTGGACTCAGAGTACCCGGTTCAAGAGCAATACGAGTAATTTCCTAAACAGCAGTTACTGTTTGTGTATGTGTCCAAGACAAATTTCCTTCGGGACCATACAAATTTATCATATCTTTAAACTGCTCCGCTCCCTTTGCAATATCTCTGCATAATTTGCACGTGTAATTTTGAATCTTTTAGAGATTGCTGCTGTAGTACTGTGCAAAATTGTGTTCTGTATATTGTATGTGCTTTATGCGCGTCTTTTCCTTTATTTGTCCATGTGTTTTTATTATCTTGCACTCCTCACTGCAGATCAAGTTATCCATCTGGGATAACAAAGAGACTGAACTGAACTAATTTCATCCATCCATTCATGAAACAACTTTCTTTCTGCCTTACTCTCAGTTGTGAATAAACGCCTGATGCACCTGAGTGCAGCTTTTCTCATCTTTAGCAGGACGGAGATACTAAGCTCTAAGATTTAGCCGTGCTGGCTTTGTCCCAAACCATACCATTCTACTTCCTATCTTTTTTTCCCTTTTCTTCTCTATCACAGTCATGATTTACTGACGGAGCAGCCGCGTGCAGCCAAAGTCTTTATATTGACCGTATCGAGCCTCTTTGTAGCTGACCAAAGATTGGTTTCTTTGTCGCAGTCTTATCTGCAGACGAATAAACAGGTTGGTGGGATTTACTGTCGAACTGAAAGGCTTGTGTTATTTCAGTGTTTTTCCTCATTCAAGGCTACAGTTACATTGCTACGTTTTGGTTTGTAAGCGTAATTTTGAGCCAAAAGCCATATACAGTACATGTCAGGCATATACATATATGTATATGCCTGACATGTTTTGATTAGGATTATATCATGGACACATAAACACACATTTTGTAAAATTTTTATATAAATAATTATATCACCAAAACTTTCCAATCAAAGAGTCAGTCCATCTGATGTCATGTTTACAGCTCTTAAAAAAAATGTGAATCCGCACGGACCAAATGAGCTGAACCTGAAAAGTAGTTCCCACTTCCTGAGCACAGGAGTTACATTTTGAACATAAACTAACACGCCCAAACCTCATATCTCATCAACATTCTGGTATACTGGACATAAACAGGAGGCAGTGGGGAGACTCCGCCCACTGCTGGAAGTTACCATGATAACGTTAGTAGCTTTAGTCTCAGAGAATGAGACGTCGTGACCGATAAGACCCAATCAGGAGGAGAAACATTGGCGTCAGTGTCGGTGTTGTCAAAGGTCTCCGTTTGAAACACAACCTCCGCAGATTCAGAACCAAAACGGGTCAGAAGGGTTTCCAAATGTCTCCAGTTCAGGGGCTCGGAAACACCAGAGCAGGGGGAATGAGAGGGGGAACACCAGAGCAGGGGGAATGAGAGGGGGAAGATATTCCTTTTATAAACCAAATCGTAGCAGTGTGAATGTAGTCTAAATCTCTTGACAATGCTTCAAAGTCTGCTTCAGCAAAACTGCCCGAATTCACTGCCTGGATGTGTTTTAGGACAGAGATGGAGAATGTCTCCAACAGGGCTATTAGGCAGGTGACTTTTTAGCCCTACAGCTTTTTAACCTCGTTTAGCTTGTTGTTTTGGTTTTACAATCATCTCTTTCAAACCAAAAGCAACAGTCCATAAAATAACATGTTTTTCATTGCAGGGAAGGGATCATTAGTGATGGCTTACCGGGTCAGCATCTCTGGTCACAAAGCAGGTTTTACACACGTTTTAATTATGGTTTCAAAGTGACTTACTGACCTACTCTCATTGACCTGGGTCTAGTGAACGTGTCATGTAAATCGTCCTCTCATTAGATCAATGCTCAGCAGCCCAACGCAGCCGTGTGTGTGACAACAGGACGTGATGAGACACTGACCTAGTCTGAAGTACATTTTTCTTTCTCCGTGTGTTGCCATTCTTAAACTCTGTTCTCTCCTTGAAACAACAACAACAAACTTTGAGCTACATGCTGAAAATGTCAAGGTTAGAAGAAGATGTGGACGGTTCAAGAAGGCAGGCCTGCTTGGTTCTTTCAGGGAATGATTGTAAAGATTTACAAAGAATATGTTTAGGGCGTTTCCTCTTTAACTGGGACGTTTTGGGACCAATGAGGTTTAACCATGTGTCAGCTAATTTAAATACCTCACGTTACTAGGTGCAAATGTTCCACCAGAACAAGTTCCTTCCTGAGACTATTTAGCAGAGCCACCGTCGCTGCGTCCAGAGCTTAGCGCCGCCCAAGGGCGATTGTGATTGGTTTAAAGAAATGCAAACAACCCAGAGCGTTTTTGTTATTCTACCCCAGAATGCATCTGTGGTGTTGCCAGACCTTACACCACAATGTGAGACTATGTAATTTTGGTGAAGGCTTTATTTTGAAATATAATCATATTAATTGCAATTTTTATACACTTTACCTCCACGTGTAAGCATGACATTTTGGCTTCTTAGGTATGTGTGCATGCATCTGAATGAGTCATGCATTCATCGTGTAACGTGAGGTATTTAAGTTGTATATTTTATACATTTTTACTTACACGTGTAGGTGAGCATGAAATCTTGGCTTCTGTGTACTTTAGTCTGCGTGCATGCATCTGAATGAGTCATGCGTGCAGAGAGCAGCACTCGAGCACCTTGCCTCTGAACGTCCCCTCCGAACCTGCGAGACATATGTCGGCATCTGTCCTGCTGTCATTTCTCAGGCAACACTGCAGACTCTGCTCTCCTCTCAGCGAACACAGCCACACACTGGAGGCCGGCTGCCACCAGATGTGGATTACGTGCACGTGGATATATCATGTGCATGACGATTTACAGAGTGAAGCTGCTGGAGGTCTGCTCTCATCTGAGTAGAAACAGCAGACGTGCTCGGAGATATGATGCTTTCTTCTGCCCTCCTGCAACAGCATTTATCTTATCCTAAATCTCTCTTACGTTCTTTTCTGTGAGGTTTGTTGTGTCCCTCGCAAATCGCTCGTTTCAACCTGATGAACGTCACCTGTTCATGTGGAGGTGTGCGATCATGAGATTTGATCATAATCAACACCCTAAAATGGCTTTCTGACACAAAAATGTCACCGGAGAGTCAAAAAAAGAAGAATTTTGCATCACTTTTCATAAGCTTTATACACATTTAGCCGTGTCAGTAGTTTCATTAGGGGACCCGAAACAATTAGAAAATATTAATATTACACCTGTCAACAAGAGCCTCCTCCATTACATTTTCTAACGTACTATACACAAATTAAACTTGAGCCTTCTGTGTAGTTTTCTATTTATTTTTGTGTACCAACCTAAACTGTTAAGATATTTACTGACATTTTCAGTTTCCAATTTTAATCTGCTGCCCTTCATTATGGAGGAGGCTCGTCTGGACATTGAAGAGGTACAGAGGAAGGAGCCTGAGGGATTGGAGTGCCGGGGTCAGCTCAATGTTCCCACAGCCCTATGTTCCCACATTTCTAAGAATGTTTTCTAAATGAGGTCTTGTGTTCCTACATTTCCCTTCAATGTAAGCCCTATGATCCCACAACCTGATTTAGGGTTATAAATAGGGTATAAAATCTGATACAAATTTATGAAAAAGGAAATGTGAGAACACAGGGCCTAATTTTGGAATAAAATCTTAGAAATGTGGGAACATAGGGCTGTGGGAACACAGGCACGCTCCCGGAGTGCCAGGAGCAGGAGTGAGAACTGAAAACAGCGTTCGGTGCAAAGCCCCGTTCATTCCAATGATAGTTGCTCAGTAGCGATGCAGTCATGGAGCTAAAAGAAATCCCCAGATCTTGCTGCGTTGACTGGCCCATGACATCACGATGGACATACGCACTAGTACAGTTTGTTTGAGTTGTCGTAGCAACACCAGTGGTCCATGAGCTTCTCTCTTGTGGATATAGAAACAAGTATATGTGGAGAAAGAACAAGATCCAGGGTACAAGCGGCCGAAATGGGTTTCCTCAGGAGGGTGGCTGGCGTCTCCCTTAGAGATAGGGTGAGAAGCTCAGTTATCCGTGAGGAGCTCGGAGTAGAGCCGCTGCTCCTTCGCGTCGAAAGGAGCCAGTTGAGGTGGTTCGGGCATCTGGTAAGGATGCCCCCTGGGCGCCTCCCTAGGGAGGTGTTCCAGGCACGTCCAGCTGGGAGGAGGCCTCGGGGGAGACCCAGGACTAGGTGGAGGGATTATATCTCCAACCTGGCCTGGGAACGCCTCGGGATCCCCCAGTCGGAGCTGGTTAATGTGGCCCGGGAAAGGGAAGTTTGGGGTCCCCTGCTGGAGCTGCTACCCCCGCGACCCGACCCCGGATAAGCGGATGAAGAAGATGGATATATGTGGAGAACTCGCCGTTCATTGTCTAAAATATTCACTAACGTTAAACATTGATTTAGCATAACGTTAAATCATTGTCGCAGCGTTTTATGCTGATCTATATAAATGATATATGCATTAAGAGAATCAAGGAGATGTAATCATTATGTATGTTCTACTGGCTACTACTAACGTTAGCCGATAGCCCCAGGAGTTTGGGAACAGAGACGTTAATAATGTACATGTACAATGCACATTACAGGCTTTACAGCATACAACCTTCCAATGTATTATAAGATAATAGAAATGATGAATTACAGCCATTATATCTATTATTACAGCTACAGGGTCTCAGGAGAACCGTCTCATGAGCCTGCAGTGCAGGGCGACTGATCGGGCGAAGTCCTGTGTGTCGGCTCGCGTTTATTATGTGCATTCATCATGCCTAGTTTAATAACTCTGGATTTGGCTATTAGTGCATGTTAACATTTTTTAAACATGATGGTTTGAACAAGGACCATTTAAGGGTTCGGACTGGCAAGTTATTGTTATTATCCGCTGAACTATAGACGTTTCTTTCGCAATGTAAAGTCTATGGGAAAAGTCTTTCTGGGCCAGCGAGTTGCCCACTCTCAGTGGATGGGAAAGGACGTCACATCCCTCTAAACCACTTTTCCTCGTTGCCTCTCTCCTCCGATAATTTTTCTCTATGACGCGAGGAAGGGAGGTGAGTGGAGGAGTTGAGGAGGCAATTTAAGCGACATGAGAAGCAGCCATTGACAAGTCCTACCAGAAGGTTAGTAAGCTCAAGCAGAAAGACTTCAAGGCAGTGCAGTATGAAAGTCTTACGACGTACATCAGGTAAATGCTTTCACTTTGTTCCAGTCTGGTATTGTTAACTTTCTAAAAATCGAATTGTATGTCCTATAGTGGTGCAACGGATCGTCATTGATCCGTGATCCGTTCGGATCAATATCTTCAGTTCGGCACACACGTGAAGCGCGGATTGATTTCTGAAAAAACAAAAATTATGTTCAGTACACACACAGCGTGGTTATGGCGAGCGGAGGAACGGAGGAGCTTGAACGCCCCGCGTCATTTAAATCCCCTGTATGGGAGCATTTTGGCTTCCCTGTCAAGTGCCAGATCTTTATGAGTTGGAGAAGAAAAAAGTTGTGGATGAACTATCCCGAGCATCCTCTGTTGCGCTCACGACAGACGGGTGGACGTCCAACGGAACGGAGAGCTATGTGACGATAACCGCTCACTTCATCACAGCAGACTGGGAGATGAGAAGTCCGGTGCTGCAGACACGCCCCCTCTACGAGAGTCACAGAAGCACTCATCTTGCGCAGGTACTGACACAAGCAGTGGAGGAATGGAAGATAAAGAGGCCCAGTACTAGTAATATCTCAGTCACAACTGATAATGCCAAAAATCAAATAAATGCAGTGAATGAGGCAGGACTGGGGCCACAGATAGGGTGCTTTGCACATGTAGTGAATTTGGCATCACAGAAGGGAATCTCAGTCAATAGGATGGACCGCCTCCTTGGGAGGATCAGGAAGGTGGTTTCCTACTTCCACTGAAGCACAACAGCTGCTCATGTGCTTAAGACAAAGCAAGAAATGCTAAAGCTGCCTACTCATAAGCTCATACATGATGTCCCAACAAGGTTGAACTCCACCTATGATATGTTGGAGCGTTATCTGGAGCAGCAGGCAGCTATATACTCTGCATTGACCGACAAGACCCTGAAGAAAAATGTCAAAGACATGATCACCCTGTCTGATGATGATGTGAGAGTGGCAGAGGAGGTCCTCCAGGTGCTTAAACCCCTCAAAACTGTTACATCTCTGCTGAGAACTGAAACTTCACCATCTGTGTCAATGATCCTGCCGCTGAAAACAAGGATTCTACAATCCATGGCTCCAAGTGTGGAAGACAGCACCATCACTCGAGATGTCAAGACTGCCATTAGAGAGGACCTGCAGCCCAGATACACTTCACCCCCTACTCTACAGGACTACCTTCACAGATCTACTGCCCTGGATCCGAGGTTCAAGTCCCTGTCTCACATGGACCCTGCCCTACGCCAGAGGACATGCAGTGACCTCACCACTGAGATTGTGAGCAGTCTGGGCACTGAAGACTGTGATGAGGTAAAGAAAAAGAATATTATTTAAAAATGATAAATTTAAATCAAATCTTTTCTTTTTTTTTCAGTAATAATGGCTTTTATTAAATGTTATTGCCACATTTTTCATGTCTATGAAACATGAAAATAAATAATAGGTTTAATTAATCAACTAATTCTTTTCTGCAGGGTCAAGCTGCAGAGCCAACAGGAGCAAACTTGGACACATCTCCACAAAAGAAGTCGGTCGATGGCGGAGCTTTTTGGAGAGACCTTTGCCAGCAAAGACATGGACAGCATGACTCCTGCTGACATCATCAAAGAAGAGGTGGCATCCTACCTGGCAGCAAGAGGCATTACATTGGATGGTGATCCACTGACATGGTGGAAAAGCATTGAGTGTAAATACCCTCATATTGCCAAGATGGCAAGATGCTATCTCGCTGTGCCAGGCTCTTCAGTTCCTTCCGAGAGAGTGTTCTCAACAGCAGGGGACATAGTGACTGCAAAGAGGTCCACACTCTCCCCAGACAATGTAGACATCCTTGTCTTTTTGAAAAAGAATTTGAAATTATGAGCTCAGGTATGCTTTGCTTTCTTTCTTTTATTCTTCTTTGATGATGTGGACATAGGCTTTATTTCACTATCCATGTTTCAAGGAAGATGATGTGCCTTCTTATGTTGTACTTTGTTTTTCATTAATTATGTTAAAAAGAAGATATTATGCCTTGTGCACTTTAAGTTGATTTTATATATTTTAATTTAATAATTTAAAAGTGTTAATAAACAAAAAGACAAAACTTATGTTTATTCGTCTTGTATTTTTTTGCTGATCCGAAATATGATCTGATCCGTGACTCTGATCCGAGAAACGATCCGAACCGTGAGTTTTTTGATCCGTTGATCCCTAATGTCCTTATATACAGAATTTTTGTATTTCTTTGTTTGGGTTTCCAGGCCAACCATCACCTTTCTGAGGTGAAAGGACAGAAAGAAGGTGGCAATGTTAAGAGAAAGTTCTTAATTGGTGAACGTCACTCTTAATTACTAAAATGGTTCTTGTAAAAGCTTCATCGGAAAGTACTATTTCTTTTGCACATTTGAAGCCACTTGTGCTTAATGACAGTCATGTAAAAGGCCTGCGTATGCGTGCACACAATTTGTGCATCACCGCCAGTCCATCTGTCACTGCAAGGGGAAATAAAGAAATAGAAAAGGACCCTGTCCCGTTGCACCTCTGCATCTCTGTGGCTCAGGGTCACATGGCAATTAATCAATGACAGCAGCTCGGCAGACGGATCTGGAATTTACATAATATAATAGCCAGGCTTTTGTCTCCGAGAAGCAGACAGGGGGGCTCTGCTGTCATCCCAAGACAGTCCTCAGCCTTCAATTTAATATAGTGTGATAATAATAATATGGCTGAGTGTGTGAGATTAACCAGCCTGTTCTCATGAAGCATTCTTTTACATTGCTACGAAAAAGTAAAACTCTGTAATCGGTATTACAAGTATTTATTACTGTCAGCAGCACATTGACTGCTGCTGTATAAGAGCGTGAAGATCCTCGTAGGGAGGAGGACGGGTGGGGGGTGTTTGGCTCCTACAAACACAGGGCTTTCAAGCCGGGGAGCAGAGTTCATGTCCCGGAAGAAGTTAAGGAGAAAACACAAGACTTTCACCAGGAAACAGGTGTTCATGTCCTGGAGAAGTTAAGGAGAAAACACAAGACTTTCACCCAGGAAACAGGTGTTCATGTCCTGGAGAAGTTAAGGAGAAAACAAGACTTTCACCAGGAAACAGGTGTTCATGTCCTGAAGAAGTTAAGGAGAAAACACAAGACTTTCACCAGGAAACAGGTGTTCATGTCCTGGAGAAGTTAAGGAGAAAACACAAGACTTTCACCCAGGAAACAGGTGTTCATGTCCTGGAGAAGTTAAGGAGAAAACACAAGACTTTCACCCAGGAAACAGGTGTTCATGTCCTGGAGAAGTTAAGGAGAAAACACAAGACTTTCACCAGGAAACAGGTGTTCATGTCCTGAAGAAGTTAAGGAGAAAACACAAGACTTTCACCAGGAAACAGGTGTTCATGTCCTGAAGAAGTTAAGGAGAAAACACAAGACTTTCACCCAGGAAACAGGTGTTCATGTCCTGGAGAAGTTAAGGAGAAAACACAAGACTTTCACCCAGGAAACAGGTGTTCATGTCCTGAAGAAGTTAAGGAGAAAACACAAGACTTTCACCCAGGAAACAGGTGTTCATGTCCTGGAGAAGTTAAGGAGAAAACACAAGACTTTCACCAGGAAACAGGTGTTCATGTCCTGAAGAAGTTAAGGAGAAAACACAAGACTTTCACCAGGAAACAGGTGTTCATGTCCTGAAGAAGTTAAGGAGAAAACACAAGACTTTCACCAGGAAACAGGTGTTCATGTCCTGAAGAAGTTAAGGAGAAAACACAAGACTTTCACCCAGGAAACAGGTGTTCATGTCCTGAAGAAGTTAAGGAGAAAACAAGACTTTCACCAGGAAACAGGTGTTCATGTCCTGAAGAAGTTAAGGAGAAAACACAAGACTTTCACCAGGAAACAGGTGTTCATGTCCTGAAGAAGTTAAGGAGAAAACACAAGACTTTCACCAGGAAACAGGTGTTCAAGTCCCGGGAGTACTACTTAAAGCTATACTGCGTAGTTTTTGTCTCCCCCATGAGGAATTGTAAGTAATGACAACAACGCTGTCAGTTCGTAGGATATCATATTAATTGTTGTGCATAAGTTTTTGTATGATATCATATGAACCTGTTCATGAGAATGCGTTGGATAAACAGAGAGAGAGAGAGCGAAAAGTCCATGTTCCAACTCCAGGAGGAGAATCTGTCCTCCAGATCTCAGGAGCTTTTGGGATATTTGCCTCTGTAACTATAGCAACATCACTGTGGCCTTTGATTTGTGTAGCTTACTGTAAATTCAGACAAAAACTCTTTTCTCTCAAAACAAGGATGACCTTTCTTTATGTCTGCTGGGATTTATGTTTGCTGTAGCCCGTGTGTTTGTGTCCTTGTTAGGATAAGCCTGCTGGTATTGTATCTGGCTTTGCAGTTTCCCAAACCACCTATGAACATTATTGGCTGCATTTTACACAGAACACCCAGAGCTGAATGTTGTTGTTTTTCGCTCACTGTCCGTTCTGTCCACAGACCCCCCCCATTAACCCTGTCTCATTTTCTGGCATGTGAAGACATTTTTGCATCTGTTCAGGGCAAGCTGAAAAACAATGCAGCTGTTTACAAATGGAGTAAGTTCTGTGCTATTCACCTGAGTAAAGTCTGTTGTGTCTGTCTGTTGCATAATTTCCACAACATTTTGTTAAGACATTCATACTCCCCAATAGATAATCCTACTAACTTTGGTGATTCTCTGACTTTTCGAGGCTGTCCTCCTCTGAAAGAAGTTTATCTAAATGTGGCCTAATTGGTTCAGCTGTGTTGCGCACAGCGAGGTCTCAGTATCTTGAACGTGGTTTGAGGTATGGCGGTAAAGTTTGAAGATGGAAAGGAGAACTGTCATTCTGTTTTCATTAGTTTTGTTATTATTTAAAATAAAATGATCGACATATCCAACTTTACAACAAACTAAATTAATTTGAGAGAAACATTTTTAAAGCACGCTATCTACACCGGGCCCACGCATTAATTACCCACCAAAAGAAAGAACAAATGTGCGCCAACAGCAGCACATTGGCTGAATTCAGTGACTACATTTACATGAACATAATATTCAGTTTTTTGCCCTTATTCCAAAAAAGATGATATTCCGACTAAGCTGTTTCCACGGCTAATGAAAGAGAATATTCCTCTAATATTCCCGTTTACATGCAGCCGTGTAAAATACGATGTTATCAAAGTGTTCCAGCGGTGGAGGACTTGTTGGAGCGTGTGAACACAGCGTCTCTCTTTCATTTCTTCAACCAGCTTCTAGAAGGTCGCCTCATATCTAAAAACCTGTTGATATCCCAGTCTTTGATAATGTTTAAAAGTAGCTGTGTTTCTACTTCTTATCGGGTCTGCAGCCCTGCCAACTGTTAGTAACCATAGCAACGCACAGAGCTGACCGTAAGCCGTAAACAGGCGAGAGGCCGTAAACTGTCACAAACTGCAGTAAAAACCCAGATTGAGATGCAGATTCTGAGTGTGCTGTATACATGTCTAAAGAATGCCTCTAAAACCTGAATAATACCGGAATATCACACGTGTATATATATATATATATATATATATATATATATATATATATATATATATATATATATATATATATATACGGAAAATGCTATATTCGAAAAAAAGGCCTTATTCTGAATATCCAACCAGAATATGCTGTTTACATGACCTGTATCAAATTCTGAATATTGTTATATTCAGGGAAAAAAGTGGAATATTGGTGTGCATGTAAACATACTCACTGTTTCTCTCCAATAATATCTGTCCAGATGCTTCCCCTCTGACAGGTCAAC
The DNA here is from genome assembly GCF_031162955.1 of Sander vitreus. Lineage (NCBI taxonomy): Eukaryota > Metazoa > Chordata > Actinopteri > Perciformes > Percidae > Sander > Sander vitreus. The sequence goes on along the minus strand of NC_135858.1, from coordinate 36,753,464 downwards.
ATTTAAATATCATCCTGACAACGCTCTACACTGGCTTCACAACTAAAGCTCATTGTAGGAAACTTGCTTTCAACTGAGACCTTGTTTTTGTTCTCATTATGCTGTCACAATACTGGTAATTTGTTGGGAGCCCAGTATGGTTTCTGAATCTTGATTAAGCCGGCCCTAATGAGCTGTGACTGTTAATGAGCCAGCTGCACAACTCTTCCTGTTCTCGTTGATTATTGGCTTACTTTGTTTTGTTCCTTGAATTTCACACTGGGACTCCACACAGTTACTGCGATTACTATTGATCTGGAATATGCAGTTTATTTTAGCAGTTACTGCAAAGACAGTAAAAAGAACAGTTGGTTATAGACGTGCATACATCAAATCAAGACATGAATCTGTTTCATTTCATTCCGTGAAAACTAAACAAAGCAGTTGTCTCCCTACATACTACTCTCTACCGTTGTCTCTCTTCATACTACTCTCTACTGTTGTCTCTCTACATACTACTCTCTACCGTTGTCTCTCTTCATACTACTCTCTACTGTTGTCTCCCTACATACTACTCTCTACCGTTGTCTCTCTTCATACTACTCTCTACTGTTGTCTCCCTACATACTACTCTCTACTGTTGTCTCTCTACATACTACTCTCTACCGTTGTCTCTCTACATAGTACTCTCTACTGTTGTCTCTCTACGTACTACTCTCTACTGTTGTCTCCCTACATACTACTCTCTACTGTTGTCTCTCTACATACTACTCTCTACTGTTGTCTCTCTACATACTACTCTCTACTGTTGTCTCTCTACATAGTACTCTCTACTGTTGTCTCTCTTCGCACTACTCTCTACGGTTGTCTCCCTACATACTACTCTCTACTGTTGTCTCTCTACGTACTACTCTCTACTGTTGTCTCTCTACATAGTACTCTCTACTGTTGTCTCTCTTCGCACTACTCTCTACGGTTGTCTCTCTTCGTACTACTCTCTACTGTTGTCTCTCTACATACTACTCTCTACTGTTGTCTCTCTACGGTTGTCTCTCTACGTACTACTCTCTACGGTTGTCTCTCTTCGTACTACTCTCTACTGTTGTCTCTCTACGTACTACTCTCTACCGTTGTCTCTCTACACACTACTCTCTACCGTTGTCTCTCTTCATACTACTCTCTACCGTTGTCTCTCTACATACTACTCTCTACGGTTGTCTCTCTACATACTACTCTCTACGGTTGTCTCTCTACATACTACTCTCTACTGTTGTCTCTCTACGTACTACTCTCTACTGTTGTCTCTCTACGTACTACTCTCTACTGTTGTCTCTCTACGTACTACTCTCTACTGTTGTCTCTCTACGTACTACTCTCTACTGTTGTCTCTCTACGTACTACTCTCTACTGTTGTCTCTCTACGTACTACTCTCTACTGTTGTCTCTCTACATACTACTCTCTACTGTTGTCTCCCTACGTACTACTCTCTACCGTTGTCTCTCTACACACTACTCTCTACTGTTGTCTCTCTTCATACTACTCTCTACTGTTGTCAATACAATATCTTTAGTAAATTTGTATAATATGAAACATATATAATTTGGGAACTTATATGTACTGCATATGCCAGTAAATCCACAAACAATATCCTTAGTAGATATGTGTAATATCAAACTTGATGAGTTGGGCAACCATTTGTGAAACTGAAATCTTTCAAGTATTGTATAAAAACCGTACAAAACATATGTAAGATGTCACAGATATGAGACATTCAAAAACAAAAAATCTTAAAATAAAATTACATGAAAAGCACATGATGAGATGACCAAATAGAGTTTAGAGTATTTTTAAGATTTTATGACATATCAGAATGTTATTGTTTTGCTAAGGTTAGCATTTTCTCATGTTTCAGCCTCCTCTCTCAACTAGTGAATTTACTAAAATGATTAAATGGGAAATATTTGTTGTTATTTATTTAAGATTTATTGGGCAATTATATCGAAATAAAATAGACTAAATTAATTTTTATTTACAGTTCGATTTTTTAGTTTATTTCTTGTGTATTCAGCAAGTCAAAATCCCCATTCAATGTATTCAAAATCAAGCTAAATAAAAACAAGATTAAAAAAAGACGCACTCACTAACTCTTGCCGTAGAAAGATTTAAATGTTGCACATAATTAGCATATGACATTATACAAGTTTTAATTTACATTTGAAATTTTGAAAAGTTTACATGACCCAACTGACCCAAATTCATTAAAGGTCCAGTGTGTAACGTGTTTAGTTGTTCATTATCAAAATCTGTGTTGCCTGTTCACAAACTTTTTCATGAATATTTACCTCCACCATAGATTCCAAGTATTCCCATTAGCTTGAAATGTTACATTAGCGTTTGCATGATCTGGAGTAGACGCTCCATATTCATGCTCCATCTTGAAATACGTTAGCCGGTAAGGGACATACAGGACATACTGCTCCGCCTTTCACGTTTTCTCTGTCACATGATAAACTCACAGCTGCTGCTAATGCTGCTAATGGGTATCGTAGCTTCTCGGCCCCGGCGAGTTTGAAGAAGGAAACATGGAGGACCACACGTATTCAAAATCCAAATTTCAGGAACAGGAGTCTTCTTCGTCTTCACCCAGAAAGAGAAAAAGGAGATTGAAAAGAGCAAGAGACCGGCTTTTTGAAGCGTGAAGGCTACCGTAGCTGGAATACGTACTTTGAACTGCGTGGTGCGAGAGAGTTGATTGCGCAATCTGTTTACTTTGTGATATGATCTCAACGCTAGATGGGAGAAATTCCACACATTGGACCTTTAAGATGCAACTTTTAGAATAATTTTGCCACTATACCTTGTACTTGTGTCCTTTTGGATGTTACATTGAAATCCATTGATGTTGATGACATGCACTACAAAATGTAGAATAAATATACATTTTGTATTAATCTTTTCACTCCGAAATGTGCTGTTTCATTATAGTAACAGATTTTACAGTTAAGTGTTTGTCACATTCAATTACAGTACCAGCAAAAGCAATTAGTTACTTTCCAGTTCAGCGACCCTAAATAAATAAGTCACCATCTTCACAATTACTTCACATTCATTCATTTACAGTAATATGTCTTCAGTAGCCGGCATACAATCGAGCTGGACTGACATTGAATATACATACATGATCTTACTACCTGAGCAGTGTTTATGGCTTTGTGAAAGCCTGTGGGAAAGTAGACAGTTGACATGTAGCTCAGTGAAGTTCTGATAAGAGAACCTCTGGCTAACTTCTGCACAGTGCAATTACCATAGTTTCCTATGGCGTATAAACACTGATCTCCCATGTCAATAAAGTGGGAAACTCTAAAAATACACCCATCTTTTAAAAGCACAATAGAATTGTTTCTTTGTTTTGTTTTGCTGTGGGTATGACCATGAACAACTTCTCCATTTACAGCAATTCTCTAGTAGTAATTTACCACAGAGTTTGTGGGAACCTCTCTCACTGTGTGGAGGGCAGCTTGATCACGGACAGATATTAATCTTACATTTGGTGGACCAAGGGCAGTCACCTCAGTGAACTTTGCAAACTTCTTGACATGATGCTTTTCGGATCTCATTTCATTACAGAAATCTGTAACTTCTGCAGGTGCGTTTGTAGGAATTGCTTTGCTAAACGTGGATAAGCACGGGATAACAGCACTCGTTTGCATATTTGTTGTGGTACAGCTTGACTACTTTTTACTTGTTTCAGGAGGTATCCATTGAAATCTTCAAACATAAAGGCTGAGTGGGCCCACAAAGGACCCCAATGCACAACACTTTTGCTTAAATGCAGAAGGGAATGAACATTAAATGTCATGTGCTCCTTCCCATACAGCGACTGCACACCTCCAACAAAGTACACTAATGTCTCATGGGCGTGATTTATCTGTTCTGTATTTAACACAGACCCCAACAGAATGCTTATGCCCTCAATCAGTAATGCCCAATGAGAGTGATACTTCTGAGGAAGTATTCCTTTAAGAACTGGCAAGCTATAGTACAGAAGCCAGTGTTGCCACTCGTGGGCTTTCCAGAATCTGCGTTCAGTGAGAGATCGTGGAACTCGAGCAACAATACCTGGAGGTTTCTCTGACTTATTATGTAAGAGGTGTCTGTCCATGATTGCAGTTTGTGTGCCAATGTACCATGGCTCAGACTAGCTTTTAGAATCCATCCATACTGTCGCCATTTGTCTGCACACGCCAAGCAACACACAGTGCATGTAGTCAGGGACCATCCCATTGATTAGATCAAACTTTGGTAAATCTACAATGGCAGATTGGCCCTTTATGACCAATACAGTCGTTGCTTCTCTTACAGCAATGTGTCCTATCTCTACTGTGGTTTTATGAGTTCTGTCACTTGGTTTTTCATCTGCACATGTGTAAACCCTGGTGTTTCCTTTTCCTTTGCTCATTTGCACCCCAGGGTGAAGGCAGACTCCACGGCCATATTCACCATTAAATTGTTTAAAATTCTGTAGTAATGGCCTAGCTACTGCATCACACACACAGCACAATGGGTGCACTTTCACGTGTCTTCTTGTCTGATCATTAGGATGCTGCCACTCAAAACCAGCTTGTGAAAGGTCAATACATTCCTCCACAAATGGTTGGAAGTAGCAGGTCATGTCAGGCTTTTTGGATCCAAACCACAAAGCACATACAAGTACATACTTATCTCTACTCTCAGGGGGTATCTCATTAACACAAACCAGTATTGGCCAAATACTGAATTTAGAAGACTGAAAGACTGGTACACCATCACAATTAAATGTAAGAGATAGGAAATCCTTTTCACTGTTTGATTTCAAGGTCTGATATAAAGTGCCATCACATATATAATTTATTACATGCCTACTACTGTCATCAGTACGAAAACAGAGATCATGCATTCCTTGATTCTCAAGAATATCCTTCAGTTGATCCTTTAATGGAATACTGATAAAGAAATGTCCTTCCTGTAAGCTGTCTTTTACCGTTATGGATGAGGAACATGACACACATGTGTTTCTTCTTGTGATTGTGAAGTCCCAAGGTACTTAGTACATACTCTACAGTAATGATGGCGTTTTAATTGATCTACAATACCAGCTAATGGTTTCTCCAAAAAATACTTGCTTGCTTATACTAAATATACTAAATACTTAGAAGTGTCAACAGGTCTTCCATCAATACACCTGTAGTGTTGTGTCTCAATGCAAAGGAGAGAATCGACATGCAACTTTGCCCTTCCGTTAGTCCATGACAGTGGACATCATTATCTATTTCTTGAGGAACGTTGTCCTAAAATTGTAGAAGAAGAAGCACAGTATTAACACTTAGCCATTTGCTTTTACTTTTCCATTACATAACCTTGTTTTGGTCTACTGTACAAATCTAAAATCTGCATTGTTTGTGTTTTAATAATTTAATGTCATACCAACTATGTAATTAACATAAATGTGTATATAGTTTTGTCTCACCTGTGCCAATATGAAAGGTTCTGCTCTCTGCTCTTCATTGTTTTCCTAAGAAGGATACAAATCAACAAACCCATAAAAAGAAACACTGATACAGAGAGATAGAGAAAGAGAGAGAGATACTATCATAGTTTTGTCTCACCTGTGCTAATATGAAAGGTTCTGCTCTCTGCTCTTCTCTTTGGCTGGGATCTTCATCACTTTCCTGGAAAGGAAAAAAATCAACAAATCCTTAGAGAGAGAGAGAGAGAGAGAGACAGTGTGAGAGAGAGAGAGAGAGAGAGAGAGAGAGAGAGAGAGAGAGAGAGAGAGAGAGAGAGAGAGAGAGAGAGACAGACAGAGAGAGAGAGAGAGAGACAGTGAGAGAGAGAGAGAGAGAGAGAGAGACAGAGAGACAGAGAGAGAGAGAGAGAGAGAGAGAGAGAGAGAGAGAGAGACAGAGAGAGAGAGACAGACAGAGAGAGAGAGAGAGAGAGAGAGAGAGAGAGAGAGAGAGAGAGAGAGAGACAGAGAGACAGACAGAGAGAGAGAGAGAGACAGTGACAGTGAGAGAGAGAGAGAGACAGTGAGAGAGAGAGAGAGAGAGAGAGAGAGAGAGAGAGAGAGAGACAGTGAGAGAGAGAGAGAGAGAGAGAGAGAGAGAGAGAGATACTACTGTAGTTTTGTCTCACCTGTGCTAATGTCAAAGGTTCTGCTCTCTCCTCGTCTCTTTGGCTGGGATCTTCATCACTTTCCTGGAGAACACAAGTCCATTATTCATTAAAAAATAAGAGAAAGAGGGGGAGAGATGGTGTAGAGACAGAGAGATAATAGATTACAATATTGTAACTTTAGTGTGAGCGATTGAGAGGGACTTACTAGGCTACTGGCTAGTTAACTGTAACAATGGTTACTGTACATGCTGTAGGCCTACTTATTGTTTCAACATGATGTTACATCAGCCTTTACCTTAATTAAGGCCTTTACACACCAGGTACATTATGGATAAACAACACGAAAATGCGAAACAATCGCATATGAATTTGAGGCATCAAAAGTATTCACACCTATAATGCGATGCAAATTTGTTATATTTTAGAATCCTTGTCCACAAAAGAATTGCATCACAGAAAAAAGGGATAGACTCTCTTATCTGCAGCAAGCATCTGCCGCACATGAGCATTCACAAACGGATGTGAGCTGCCAAATAGTATAGCTAGTTACAGTATCATAACTGTTACAATGTATACATTTAGCTGATAAGACAGAGAACAAGAACTGGGCTACACTTACTTGTTGTTGAGCATTGTTTTCTTCGATGTCAGTCAACGTTCTGTTGATTTTTTTAAAGAATCAGGGAACAGTAACTTTAACTGGGAACGAATCACTGTAACGTTAAATTATAAGCTGCATTAGGAAACAGACGTAGCACAAACCTTTTCTTCCATCTTGTCAAAGTACGTATAGGGACATTTTCCCTCAACCAATCTTTTTCTTTCGTGTTAGGAGTAACGTTTTCTTTTCTTTTCGACATAGTTATTACTGTCTTGTTAGTAGGGTAGCTGGGGAAGATAGCTAATGCCCTTGGCTGTGAACCACAGTGTGTACTGACAATTTTACCGCTCAAAAGCTACTGGAAACATTAGCAAGCTACCTTCACTCGGGATTGTACGGAGCCCGGAAAGGGACATCAAGGGGGGGAAATCAAAGGTTGAAAAAAAGTCATATTTGGATTTGAATCAAGACGAACAGCCAACGGATTCTGCTACGATGCAGTCTGGCGAAGCTAGAGGTAGCGTTACGTTAAGTAAATTAACTTACATTTGACATGTAGCTATTTAAATGTAACAATTGAGTCTAAAGTTAAGTTAACTTGTTTAACGTTATACATTGTGTCCATTTAGCTAGTTAACGTGAGATAATTTAGCTAATGGTCACTTTTAGCTAGCTAGCTATCATAAGTTATCCAAAGTGGGTAACGTTAGTCTTAAATCTAGCTAATATGCCTAGCTAAACCTGTAGATACCATGTATAGTAGAAGAGGGTTTTGTCAGAAAACTGATGTTTAAGGTTAGCTAGCTGTTAACAATTTCTGTCAAGCCAAGCAGTGGTTTTATTTATTTGATCACTTCAGAACACTTGGAGAGGAAGTTTGCTGTGGTGTGGTGGATTTTGGGAAGCTCAGCGACATAAAAACTGATGCCATAAGGGGGTATGATGATTCCAAGATGGACCAGGATGAGAATCCCATTTCCACCTACTCAGCCGTTATTGAATGGCGCCATGGGAGGAAACAACGAGGAGGTTGGCCTCACTACAGAGGCACTGTCATTTTCGTTAGTGGTGAGTTAACGTTACTATGACTTCAAGTGCTGATTTCCCCTCTTTAATTTACTAATGTGTTAGTGTCCATAGTTTGTAATGTTCTTTGTGGAATGTGTTCAATGCAATACAACTGTTAAAGTAGTAAGATGAGTCCCATTTAAACAAGTCAACTCTTGATTTAAACTGTACTCGTATAAACAGAGCTCATACTTTTGTTGTAACAGTTTTGTCACAATTTCGTCCTTTATATTGCACTACAAATGCTGGAAAATTGTTAGCTGGGAGTGAAACGGTGTTGTTGCAGAAACATGTACCCATCTACACAAGTTTACTTGACTAAAAGTTAATGCATTAAGACACCCTTAATCGCTTAGTCATACCCATTGTACTCTATCAAACACAAGTGCTAGGTCGTTTTGGTGCTTGAAGCGTCATAATCAGTTTGTCAAGTGACATTTGTCAGCCTCTAAAAGTGACATAATAACACTTTGACACTGATGGAACAAACCTTTTTGAATGGTTATGTATGTTTATGTCAGGTGTCATGTAAACCTTATGCATAACCCCTTCAAGACTTACAAAGAGTACATAGGGTCTACAAGTATGTGAGCAATGCATAAAGAGTATTTACGAGCACACATCACGCACTTGAAGTGTATATATATATATATATATATATATATATATATATATATATATATTTAGTCTTAGTGTTACGAAAGAGTGATCTGGAGTAATCAACTGTTTGAGTGTAACTCTGGTTTATGTATTTTTCTTTTGTTCTCTAGCTACTCGTTTTGACACAATCCGTAAACTAAACTCACTGCTGAAGGAAGATGAACCTGTAGAGCTGACAAAGATTTGGATGGCTCAACCAATGATGAGACTCAGTTATTGCAAGTTAAGGTGACTTCAATTTACTCTAAGCTCCTATGCAATGACCATTTTTCTAGTGGTACCATGCACATATAATGTGTAAGGGTTTGACACTACTGTGTAATATGCATCACTATCTAGCTAGAAAAAAATCTGTAAGGCTAATTGGTTCTTGACATTGATTCTCTTGTACAGTATGGCTGCTCAACTCCAGCAGTAGCTGTGTTTTTCTCTTGGTTTTCTATCTCAATGACTGTACTTTCCTTCTCTTGACACCCAGAAGTCAAAGGCTCCCATAAGGAGAGACCCCGCAGAAGAGTTCCTTAAGCAATACGGTCAATCACAGCCTTCTTCAGATAATCATAACAATCGGACTAAGACTGTGGTGGAATTAAAGCAGGAGCTCAAGGACCTGAAAGCAGAGAATGCTAAATTGAAGGAGATGGCTCTTCAAGGTATCATTGATTCATATCAGTTAGACACTTTTTTTCTAAATGACTGTAGGCTGTTTTGACTGTATTGTAGGCTACTTTGTGCTAAAGAAGAGTGATAATAACTAATTATTTGTTTTTGATGTACTGTGTCTAGATGTGCCAGGACTCCTACCGAGCTTGAGGAATATAATTGATTCGGCTGCACCTCCTAAGAGATCCAGGGTGGAGCTTGCCACACCATTGCCGGCCCTTCCAGGTTCTCCGCAGTCCAGGTCCAGTTCTCCATCTGCCACTTCGCTGTCCCTCCCCAGATCTACGCTGTCCAGTTCAACGTCTGCGTCTCCATCACCGACTGTCTCTCAGTCTTCTAAGGTAATTGTTTTATAAAGAATAAATAATTACAGCACATAAAATAGATCTACTGCTTGTCAGACTTGCTTTTAATGAGTATAGCACATGTAATTAGCTTTTATGTCTGAAGAAATCATACATATTCTGACTTTAAATGCTCACCTTGTGTCCTTGTGTTAACAGGTGGAGATCCATCCTGGGACCAGAGTCATGGTTGAGAAACTGGCGTGGGCCTATGCCCTCAATGCAAATTCTGCCACCGTATTTGTGAGGCATCTGCTCACCGCAGTCTTCCCAGTGGAAGTACTGCTGGTGAGCAATCTTCGTGGGAACAAACAAGGCGGAGGAGAGGCTCGTCTACCACTGGACAAAAATAAATTAAATGCCATTTACAGCACGTTTTCAGCTTTTTAATAGGTGTTTTGCCAGTAGTCTCCGCTTTTGTGTATTTCCTGATTTCAGCCTACTGTACTAATTTTTTGAATTGTTGTTTTTTTGTCATCTTTAGGTGCAACTCTTGAGAGGTGACCAGGGACCCAGCTCTCCAGCATTGGAAGCACGATCAATGCCAAGATTACCGAGCTCCGGTCAGAAAGTAAAAACGTTGCTGCAGCTCCCCATTAAACTGTTTTGTTTGCTCTGAGTTTTCTTCCTGGACAGTATCCCACGCAAAGTACTTAACAAAACTGTGATGTACAGTAAGTAAGCCATAAAGGCATTTTAAGTTTACATTCTACCCATTTTGGTTGACATTTTGTGTATTTGGCAATTTTCTAATCGAGTTTACTCAAAATATAGGCAGTACTAGCATATGCTCAGAGCTTGCACTTACACACGGTTCCTCGTTTCTTTGAGTGTAAAGGGGCAAATCAGTCAGATGTGTACACTTGTTTGTTGGTGACATAGTTCCCATATTACAATAGCAATTGTGTAAGCATGTGCTCTTCATGTATGTATTGAGGCACGACACGTGTGTGAAAATGTCAAATTGTGAAAGATATTCCTATCTTGTCACTAATTCATTCAAACTTTATCTTTAAAAACACAATCTTCTTAAGATAATGGTTTACAGCTGTTGGCACTGTAATCCCAGTGTGTCGCTGTTAATAAAGACTATTGAAAAGTTTACGTAACAGCTTCTTTTTTTTTCTCAATATTACAGATCTATACAGACTGCATTTATGTTACTGTGTGGTAGAAATGATTTGTTCTGGGCACTGACCAAACCAGGCCATGCCAGTTTTAACTCAAATTTGATCACATTTCAGATAGTATCAGTAGGGACAAATTAAGTAATGTTGTTATAATATGTGATTCATATGTTTTTTGACTATTGAATATTATATGAGTTAGTATAATTTCATACATAAAAAGTATATTTTTTTATACTGCTATGGTCATTTTCATTGGCTGACATATAAGAATCTTATTAAAAAACATAATGAAAGCATAGTTTACCTCTACTGTTTACCATGACAAAATACACTTCACATACAAAAAAACTATATAGAATGGTATATATTCCTATTTAAGAAGTATATGATTTTTATATCAATATGGTAATTTTCATCGGCTTACATATCACAATCTTATAAAAAAGATATAAAGAAAGCATAGTTTCTGTTTAAATTAGATATACTTTACACACAAAAAACATCTAAAATGGTGTGTATTTATATATAAAAAGCATATGTCTTTATAACTGAGACATGTTTTAATATATAATTAAAAACCACAAATAACATATGAGGAAAAAACATAATTGCCGTGCACTTTCCTTATAAGCTACATACATAATGTTTGCTTGATTCATACTTTATTCTTATAATTATGTTGTATGAGAAAAATGCAAAAGTGGCCACTTTAATGAGTAAATCATAATATGAGACATATAACTCTCATAAGACATACAATACATATAAAACATAAACATTTACTATTGGCGGCAATAGGAAATTCTTATGTTTTTTCTGTTTCTTTTCCATATGGGTCTCTACATACTACTCTCTACTGTTGTCTCTCTTCATACTACTCTCTACTGTTGTCTCTCTACATACTACTCTCTACTGTTGTCTCTCTTCGTACTACTCTCTACTGTTGTCTCTCTTCGTACTACTCTCTACTGTTGTCTCTCTTCATACTACTCTCTACTGTTGTCTCTCTTCATACTACTCTCTACTGTTGTCTCTCTTCGTACTACTCTCTACTGTTGTCTCTCTACGTACTACTCTCTACCGTTGTCTCTCTACGTACTACTCTCTACTGTTGTCTCTCTACGTACTACTCTCTACTGTTGTCTCTCTTCATTAACTCTCTACCGTTGTCTCTCTTAATACTACGTCATCTTAAAGCGCTGTGTAGCTGCTGCTCTGCCCGGTGCGTTCTAAACACACGCTGAAGGGGGATTTTTGCGTCGTATCTGACACTGAAAGCCACTGCCTGAGCATCTGTATTTTACGAGTTTGGCCTGAGAACGGGTTGACGGTGCCTATGCAAAATAGCCATGTGTCACATGTTATTGTCTGGGAATCCAGTTTTTCTGAAGGACAATGTCAATTAAATGCTTAAATGTTAAACACAAATGTAGTCAATCCGATGGGAAGAACCCTCTGACTGCAATACATTTTATCAGCCAGAGGCTTCTGATTGCAGAGATGACGCTCTGGTGCTGTTTTATAACTAATAATAAAATGCCAGTAGGTGTTTTATTTTATTTATTTATTTATTTATTCGGGACAGTGCACATTAATGAGCAATCTAACATTTCTGTACAGACTGTAAATGAGCCAGGTTATAGCATAAATGCTAATTTTCACCTGTAGTCCCGAGGCCGGAAGACAACAACATACAAGATAATACAACACAAAAGAATATGACAATATACAATATCAAGCACGAAACACATTAGCTCACATTCAGGCAGATTACATCAATAAAATTAGTCAAAATGATGACATAACTGGGAACTTTTAAGAAGTTGTTTAAGATGCTTTTTAAATGTGCAGTAAGTTGGACATTCTCTAATGTTTGTTGGGATGCTGTTCCAAAAATGACCTCCTCAGACAGTTCAAAAGGTAGTTCTTCTATGTGGGATCTCTATATCTCCTCTAAATGAAGCTGTGGTACAACAGCCTCTGTCAGACCTTGGTTTAATGTATGTAGAACATGAAGGTGGGGCCAGTCCATGAAAAACTTTATAAATTAAACAACTATTTTTAAAATGAATACAATTTTCAAAGTTGAGCATATTGTATTTTCCCAAAATATTACACTGATGGAATGACAAAGGTTTTTTTATAGTATTTTTATAGATTAGTATTTCCAGTGAGTGACCAGGTTGTGATGCAGTAATCTATATGTGAAAATATCATTTAATGTAGGAACATTTTAGCAGAAGTAGTTGTCATTGATGGTCTGATTTGTTTAAAATTTTGTAAATTGAATTTGATTCTATTCGCTATAAGTTTGATGTGTTTTTTAAATGAAAGTGTTGGGTCCAGTGTGACACCGAGGTACTTGAACTCCTCTACAATGTCAAGTTCCACTCCCCCCAGGAACACATTGGACCGCTCCAGTTTTATGTTTTTTTTTGTGAAAGTCATAGCAACAGTTTTCTTTTTGTTCAATAATAGGCAGGATTTAAGCAGCCAATGCTGTATATTCTCCAGTGCTGATGTAAGGATGGATGATGCTTCCTGTGTGCTTTTAGCAGGTGTAAAAATAACCGCATCATCAGCATACATTTGACAATGGACTTTTTGACAAACATTTGGCAGTTTACATTCCATGGCTATTCCAGTTTCAAGAACGTCTCTGCTCGTCAGCTTAAACAAGGGGAATAAAATGTTTTCGGGGCATTGTTTGTTAAACTGCATGCTATTTTAATCCAGTTTACCTAACATCCACATAAATATCTCAGTAAGAATTATAATGAGGTTCTTTACCTCATGAGCCATTGAAAGTCAATGTAATCCACTTATGTAACACCTCTCACCGTTTCATTTGCATGTGAGAATGACTGAGAACAGAAACATGTTTACTTTCTTATGCTTCTTTTCCCCCCCACAGCTGTCAACGGCAAAACCCCCATGAACCTCGCGAAGCAAAGGCATCTTCATTTAAATAGCTAATGACTTTACAAAGAGCAGGCTTTTATTATAAAGTCTTCTTTAGCAACATCTAATCAGATGACTTGTTAAAGCTAGTGGATGGATTGCAGATAAGATTGAACTTATTCAGAAGAGAAAACACATTCGCTAATCAGATGAGAACATTTATACCACTCCTATTGTTAGGACGGTGGTACTGACCCAGAACACACGATTCACCACGAGACACAGAGTAGCGGGTTTTTAACGAAGAGGTTTTTTTAATGAAATAGGTACTTGGGAACGCTAAGTTGGAGGGAACAGGGTGGAGGGCTGCAGGACTGGCTAAGGCTGGATGATGAGCAGGCAGAAGTTGATCCAAACAGTCCCTCTAGATCCAAACATGGAGGAGACGCTGTTGAGCACAGAACAGCAGCTGGTCTTGAGGCGGAGTCAGGACAAAAATGCAGGAATTTGCAGAAGCACACAAATACAGGACTAGGAATATCTTGATAGAGGAAGATCAAAAAACCCAGCCAAGTTACCACACTGGTGGACGTAACAATCTCTCAACGATGGTGAGAACTGGGGCTTAAATACTGGTGAGGTGAGTAGATGATTGACCGCAGCGGCGCAGGATGAATGGCAGCGCACTGGGAAAATGGCCCCGCCCCTTCACCTACATACAGACTGGGAGAAGACAGGTACACGAGGGAAAGGAGAAAACACACACTAAGGCTGGGAAAGCCAGCAGCCCCCATAACACATATAGCCAGTAGAGTAGCCGGTTAGCTTAGCTTAGCATAAGGACTAGAAACAGCTAACCTGGCTCTGTCCACCTGATAAACATGTTATATTTTGTTTGTTTGAGACGATCTTTCCTCAAAAAACGGCCACATAAGTAGTTTGTTCCAGCATCATTCTGACCTATATTTATGTTTGCAGTGGCGGCGCCCTCTAGTGGCCGTAGTGGTTCTGACGGCAGCAAAGCAGGAAGTAAGGTGAGGAAGTAGAAGAGCACCAAATGTCCTGGTAAGAAGGCAGGTTAGGGGGTGATGGGTCAAACAAACACAGGACTTTCACCTCAGGTTCATGTCCCATTTGAAAAGAAAAGGAAATGGAGAGAGGGATGTCCGTCCCCTTCCTCTGTCTCTGTGTTGGCGTTCTAACCTCTGGTGGATTTGTGAGGACTATGGTTAACTGCTCCTCAGATCTCTGCTGGGTAAATCCAGACAGCTAGCTAGACTATCCGTCCAATCTGAGTTTTCTGTTGCACGACTAAAACTACTTTTGAACGTATACATGTTCCACCAAAACAAGTTCCTTCCTGAGACTATTTAGCAGAGGCACCGTGGCTCCATCCGGAGCTTAGCACCGCCCAAGATGATTGTGATTGGTTTAAAGAAATGCCAATAAACCAGAGCATGTTTTTTCTTCCATCCAGGAATGCTGTGTGGACTAGCCAGACCTTCCTTTGCAACGCTGTGGAGGAAGGTCTGGGAATGTGAGACTAGGTGCTTAATGTCGATCATTTCCAGTGTTGGGAGTAACGCAATTACAGTAATGTATTCCTTTTTGCCGTAATGCATTACTAATAACATCTCAGTAATATTATACCCGTTACAATCTCAGTAACTCCAGTTACAACGCATTTTAACCCAACATTTAGTGGTGTTTTGTTTTATTAAGAATTCACCAAACCCGCAAAACATTTCGGCAGAGAAAAAAGTCTGAGTGTTATTTTCTGTTGCTGGAATTCGGTGGTTGAGATGAGACAGTAATATTGTAATATAACTGATTACTCTCAAATGACAGTAACTAGTAATCTATAATGTAGTACATTTTGGAAGTAACTTGCGCAGCACTGATTATTTCACACGTGTCTCTTCATCTCATCTCTTCTCAAGTAGCCTGGGAAAACCCTGACGAACTTCTGGCAAATTTGAGATTTGCTCTGCAAGTCAGTCTGGCCAAGAGCCCATTCAAGCCCATTTCCAATTTTTTCAAATCGAGGCACCAATCCCAATCGTTGAGGCGGGCTTTACACGATGACGATAGCTCAGCGACGGCGAGCAGCTTCTTGTTTACATTCAACATGACGGCCACCGAAGCGCAGCAACCCGTTGATGCCGCTATTGTTGCTACGTCACCCGGATTTGTTGGTCTGATTGGTTGAAGGCTTATCCAATTGCGCACAGAGGCATTTGAGCGACGTCCGTTGGTGACGCCCCCCAATCACACTAACTATCATATATATCATATATATCCACCACTGCATGCATGACGGTTCATTTCTGTTGTCAAGTTTTACACAAACCCAATTATTTACACAGTTCGCCACAAAGACACATCCTGCTGATTGTAGTAATTACGTCCAAACACATCAACTGTAAAACATGATCACCGTGGTTGTAGTCTTCCCTTAAGGTTTGCTGTCTCCCTTATTTTGGAGGATATGTTTCATCATGTGGAACTCTCTCACAGGACTTCCACTTCTGCTCTGTTGAAAGAATAGCGGTACACTCATTACGCTGTCTGGCTCTTTGAAGCTGACGGGTTAGGGATATTGTGTAAGACCTATTTTAGGAGACTGGTTCAGTCCATTGTTAAAAATATCTGACAGGGTTTTTTGCTTACTGCTTATGAATGTCGAGCTTGTGAGCAGATGCACACAATATTTCACATAATGCAACACATGTTCATGTGCAGGAAAATGCATGAACCTTTGTTTGGAGAACGGCAGGTTATAGGTATTTTTAAAGTTATATTCATGTTTCACACTCACTGGATGCTATTTAGCATTATTAATGACATAAAAGTGGATTTGTTTTCAAAATTGTTTCATAAAATTGAATGGGTAATGTTTGTTCTGAAAAAAAGCTTTCGACTTCTTTGGCATCTCTTGAAAGTGTGCAGATTGATTTTAGAAAATCTGGACAGCTAAAAACCACATGAAATATTTGTTGAAATCGGATCCAAACCACATTTGGAGATCCAGACTGAGACACGTGTAGAAATCCGATTGGAATCGCATTTCTACATGTGTCTCAGTCTGGACGCTCAAAACCGGGTTTCAAAGTGTCTTTTGCATCACTCGTGTAGCCAAAAGGGTTATGAATTGTGCCTATATTAAAGCAGATAATAAATTAAAAAACAGAAGAGTTAGTCAGAGCTAGCGTGAATCAAGGCGCCTTTATTCGGTAGCGCAGCTTTATGGCCCAGATATACTAGTTTTTTAACAATGCGTACGCAGACACGTAGACAAGCGGCGGCGCGAACGGTATTGTTTACATACTTGCCTGCGTACTTTGTAAGCGGACACGTAGCGTTAAAGGAGCGCAGGATACGAGTGGCAGCCATCTTACGTACGCAAACGCGTAGTTAAAAGAAATTATATCTGGGCCTTTAATCCTTCTGTCACAATAAAAGCCCAACTTAAACTAAATCAGCGAAGTCTTTTGAGTATTTCCACCACAGGACAGTTGGTCGTAAAGATCTGATTCAAGAAACATATCAGACAAATTCTTAGACCTCTCTCTACTCTCCTACTAACTAGTTTTAATGTTGTGATTGAGAATTCTAAACTTCTTCTTGTAAAATTAGCTGAGTTACAATCTCTACAATCTTACTCTACAATCTTTCCACATACCCCCTGTCAGCTGCAGAACTGCCCCCTGTGGTACAAGATCCCCTGGTTGTTGGGAATCACTGCTGTAAAACGTAAGCTAAAGGCTTTTAGTCAAAGACATTCAGCTGCAACCAGAGTATAACAGTCCTTGCCTCTAAAAACCAACACATCACTCCTATATCAGAGAAGATCACTGAGAAAGTTAACCGTGCTTGCACTGCAACCTTGGTAGGGTTTTTTCTTTCTTTCTGCACCATGTTGAACTTTCTGTCTCCAATTAAGCAGTCTAGCCCTATAGAAAGAACTTCATTGATGCCAGCTTACCCTGCCTCATTACACCGTCTGGCTCTTTAAAAGAGAATGAGCAGACGGTTTATTGTTGAGGGTTTATTTCAGGAAATCACCGGCTTTGTACTGGTGACGAGGAAGCCATTGTGCAGTTCATCTAAAGCCGAACAAATCACAATACACAATGTGGGCATGCCGAACTGTGCCAAGTCCATTTTATATAAAATGACCCATTTTTGAGGGAATTGTTTTCTCGAACGTCAACGCATGAAATATTTATAAAATAGCTGTTTCGTCACACTCCAATGAGGACAAAATAGAAAGGTAATAGAAATACCAACAACACCACACTAATATTTAAGTCGACCTTTCCATCTCTTAGGGCGTTTTCACACCTGTAGTTCGTTTGCTTGTTTGCTTCGTTTGTCGAAGCTCATCAATTGATTCAGACCAGATGTGGTCTGAATCAGTTGATGAGTTTCGACATTTGGAACGTTTTCCACTTTGGTTCGGGGTTTTTTCACGCAGAAAAATCCAAGCGAATACCAAAATACTTCACTACAAACCACGCAAGAAGGTTCCCTCCTCTTATTGGTCAGATGTGTCTGGGGGGGCGAGAGCAAGAAAGTAAATACAGGAAGAAGGTCCTTTGTTCTGGACATCTCCATAGTCAAACCAGCTCATTTCATTTCAATCATTTTCCAGACATTGTTTCTACTACTGCTCTGCTCAGGAAGACTTCGCTCTGCTCTGCCGCCGTCTGTCTCCAACCTTAGCGGCGGCTGCTTTTACCATGAAGATGCGAGTGACGGACAGCGAGCTTGACCGCTGTCTGTTTCTGGGAGAGAAACACTGAAACTGCTACAGTTTGCTGCTCTGCCGTATCGCAGATTCTTGCAGATTGTCACTACAAACCAACCAATCCAGAGTTGGTTTAAAAGTGTACCAAGACCACCTGTTCAAGGAGGTCTCAGTACGCTTGTGTAGTCCAATTTTGGTGCGAATCTGAAGGTGATTGCTATTTTCACACTTACCGAAACGAACCACATTAAGGGGGGAAACCAACTCTAGTGCGGTTCAACACAACTAAATGATCCCAATGTGGAAATTTACCATCTGCATTTGATTTATCATATTTTCTTCCAGCCCAGTGGGTCAGCTGGAAATGAATAACTTCCTTCTTTATAATTTCAAAGTCATATGTTTTACTGATTTCTGCAAAATGTCAATTATTGAATCATTGGTTCCTGTGTTGAAAGGAATGCATCAATTCCTGTGAATATTCCCTCTAATGTTCCTCGGAGACTGCTGCGGCAGGAGAATTTGGACTGAACACGGGGTGTATGCCTGCATACATTACACAGCTTTGAAATAGCCTTTTGTTGATTTGCTTTTCATGAATAATTTCCCCTTTATTTATTGGAGGAAAGAAAACATATTGAAGCAGGGCGAGACAAAGAATACAGAGGAGAGGCGGAGTGCAACCACTTTGTTTACAATAATTTCATGTAAATTTGCAAACACATATAGGCTCTGCTTCTTTTTCTGCGTTGGCATTTTTCCTCACACTGTACAAATAAATGAAGTATACATGAGCTCTTCATTGTGACGCTTTAATTCCTCTTAGATTTAAAGAGTTTTAACTTTGTCATTTATCTACTGGTTTACATCCTTTTTTCAAAAGAAGTATTGACTGCAAAGTGCATTTAACCTCTAAAATGATCCAGCTTAAAAAAATATGAGTATCAGTAGTCTCGCATTGCCAGACCTCTGGCTAGTCCACACAGCATTGTGGGATGGGGTAAAATCGTGCTCTGGTTTATTGGCATTTCTTTAAACCAATCACAATCATCGTGGGCGGTGCTAAGCTCCGGACAGAGCCACGGTGCCTCTGCTAAATAGTCTCAGGAAGGAACATGTTTTGGTGGAACATGTGAACTTTCAAAAGTAGTTTTAGTCGTTCAACAGAAAACTCAGATTGGACAGATAGTCTAGCTAGCTGTCTGGATTTACCCTGCAGAGATCTGAGGACCAGTTAACCATAGTCCTCACAAATCCACCAGAGGTTAGAACGCCAACACAGAGACAGAGGAAGGGGACGGACATCCGGCCTAAATAAGGGACATTTGGCGGAATTTCTGGCGGCACCGGAACAATACCGAAAATGAAACATCGTTGATATAGACTAGAGTATCAGTGACCCCACCCATGATGTAATCTATGAGAGCTTTCATGCCATCAGCAACGTGTTTTAGTGTATCTCCTCTTTGGTTTAATTCAAGCCATTAGACTTGTAAAGAGCCGCAGCCTCACAGTACTTTGTTAACCCAAGGAAGGGTTAAAGCAGAGACCGAAAAACCGAAAACAGAGACACCCCAGCTTCCTGTCTCTGTGTCCCGTGGGTTTTTCCGGTGCCACGCCTCTTTAGGAGACTAGCAGCAGGTCCTGAGTGTGTTGATTCCAATGGAATAAATGAATAATTGCCCTATAGTCACCTAAGTAAATATCGGAGCCATTTTTCAACAAGCCACATAACAAATACATCTGCAATGTCAGCATGCATATTGGCATCCACTGATATAACTAGGATTTGGGCTGGAGATAAAAATGCATGTGGCAAACAGTTTGTGTTACTTGTTTTATCAGTCCCACAAGACAAGACATAGCTAGAGTGCTGCGTGAGAAGTCAATGTTTATTGCTTATTTCCTTTGCTACAAATCACAGGGAGGAAGTGCAAAAGAGAAGGAGAAATAGGTCATCCCATAGTCACCAAAGTAAATATTGGACCCATTTCTCACAAGCCACATATCTCCAGAACATTCTGACACTAAAAACAGCATTTCTCAGACGGAAACATCAGGAGAAAGTTAGACGTGTTTCTGTCTCAGGACCAAACTCTCGTGAGATCTGGCATGTTCCTGAACACCCTGACAAAACTGTTTTTCGGTATGCTAAATATGTCTTTTAGCTGTGTAGATATATAATCTTAGCAAAAGAAAATATTAATTCATTATACAAATATAATGTTTCATCCATCCACCAGTCATTCACTACTCTTATATTACAAAGCAAAGCCCTTCTTACACAGACATGATCTAGAGAATTAGTTGAAGGCTGGATATTGTAATGCACTTTATGTGGGCCTCAATCAAACTTCTGTTTTGCGCCTTGAACTTGTGCAATATGCTGCTGCTTGCTTTTTAACAATTGCCTCCAGGCGTGCACACATTACCCCCATTCTTTACTCTCTCTATTGGCTCATGGTGCTTTTTAGAATTGATTTTAAGATTTTAATGTTTATTTTGGCCCTGGTGTATTTGGCCGAGAATTTAACCCTTCGTGAGAACTTTTGCAGTTGTTGCCCCGAGACTTTGGAACAGGTTACCCCCTGACATTCACACTGTTAATCTTAACTCAAAACTTAATATATATTATATAAATATTATTTAGATATGCTTTTGATACATAATAGTGCTGTGACATTTTCCTTTTTCCCCTGTTTTTATGTATTATTTTTCTGATTTTACTGTATGCTTTGTTTTATTCTTAAATGCTGATTGATTATAATATTTGTATTTTTCGTTTGTATTTTTCGAAGGTTTTTATGTGTGTGAATCATAGACTGTATAATATTAATAGACAAAGCATCCGGTTCGGCGAAGTGCTGCAAATGCGGAAGTGCCTTAAACCTGCATTCTATCTGAATTCCAGCAGGGGGAGACACGTGCGGTTGCAAAAAGAGGGTCGGTTTCTGTAGAAGTCAACGAGAAAGTGACCCACTTTTCACTTGATTTATGTGACTGTAAGGTCTCCTCCCTTCCTCCTCCCTCTCGTCTAAAATCGTGACATCCACAACCAGGATGGCTGCGCCCGTAACGGCAAACTCAACGACTCACAGCAGATCTCCACAAACCAATGGGTGACGTCACACATGCTCTGACCATTAATATTTACAGTCTATGGTGTGAATTAATGGTTTGCAAAGTCAATCGCCTTTAAATTTTCCCGTGATGATTAATGCAGAACTGCAAGCTGAATGCTTAAAACATTCTCACTCACACTCGATGAGGAGCCCTCGGCTCCGTTTTTCATCGTGCAGGGTTAGTTTAGGAAACTAAACTACTAGGGTAGGTTTAGGAAAAGATTGTGTGCTTTTCTCTGATAAAGTCACTGTGCACTACCTGCCCAGCACCAAACAGGCAGATTTTTACAGAATATCACTATTCTTTCTGGCGAGTGAATCGAATCAATGTGGTAAAATCATGTTTTTCTCTCCAACTCGCTGCTGCTGTCAATGAAGCGCCGTGTTGAGTACTTCATTGTGTACTCATAACTGGTAAGACCAAGGACCTTTGGATCGTTATATAAGTGTGTGTGTGTGTGTGTGTATGTGTGTGTGTGAGAGAGAGAGTACATTTTTCCTCCACTCGTCAGTATGTGAGATCCTCTGGTCTAGGATAAACAACAAAGCGTCTCTTACCTCAGTGTGGTTGCATCTATCTGACTGACAGGTGGGAACGTCTGGATGAGAAATATTCTGTCACAAGCTATAGCCTCACTTCACGTGTCGTCTACCTAGTACAGAAGGTACATACCTCCTAAAACAAAAAAAGTTTTTAGTTTTCCATTGAATGTCACAGTCAGTCTAGTCTAGATCAACAGAAGTACATTTTCTTAAACTACGTTCTCTCCGGGAAACAACAACCTTCGAGCTAGCAAGCTACACGCTGACTTTTGAAGAAAGTTTGGATGGTGCAACAAGGCAGGCCTGCTTGGTTCTTTGAGGTAATGATTGTAAAGATTTAATAAGAATATGTTTAGGGCATTTCCTCTCTAACTGGGAGGTTTTATAACGAATATGTTTGGTCATTTCCTCTCTAACTGGGAGGTTTTATAAAGAATATGTTAGATCATTTCCTCTCTAACTGGGAGGTTTTATAAAGAATATGTTAGATCATTTCCTCTCTAACTGGGAGGTTTTATAAAGAATATGTTAGATCATTTCCTCTAACTGGGAGGTTTTATAAAGAATATGTTAGATCATTTCCTCTCTAACTGGGAGGGGTTTTAATAAGAATATGTTAGATCATTTCCTCTCTAACTGGGAGGTTTTATAAAGAATATGTTTAGATCATTTCCTCTCTAACTGGGAGGTTTTATAAAGAATATGTTAGATCATTTCCTCTCTAACTGGGAGGTTTTATAAAGAATATGTTAGGTAATTTCCTCTCTAACTGGGAGGTTTTATAAAGAATATGTTAGATCATTTCCTCTCTAACTGGGAGGTTTTATAAAGAATATGTTAGGTCATTTCCTCTCTAACTGGGAGGTTTTATAAAGAATATGTTAGATCATTTCTCTCTAACTGGGAGGTTTTTATAAAGAATATGTTAGATCATTTCTCTAACTGGGAGGTTTTATAAAGAATATGTTAGGTCATTTCCTCTCTAACTGGGAGGTTTTATAACGAATATGTTTGGTCATTTCCTCTCTAACTGGGAGGTTTTATAAAGAATATGTTAGATCATTTCCTCTCTAACTGGGAGGTTTTATAACGAATATGTTTGGTCATTTCCTCTCTAACTGGGAGGTTTTATAAAGAATATGTTAGATCATTTCCTCTCTAACTGGGAGGTTTTATAAAGAATATGTTAGATCATTTCCTCTCTAACTGGGAGGTTTTATAAAGAATATGTTAGATCATTTCCTCTCTAACTGGGAGGTTTTATAAAGAATATGTTAGATCATTTCCTCTCTAACTGGGAGGTTTTGGGACTGATTGGTGGGATTGCTGTGGACCAAGTACACACAGAGATACACTGGTAAGAGCCAATGAGGTTTAACCATGTATCAGCTCATTTAAATAGCTCACGTTACTGGATTGTGTCAACAGTTAACTTCATTTAATATTGGATGTGGAGTTTTCTTTTGCGGGGTGCAAATGTTCCACCAGAACCAGTTCCTTCCTGAGACTATTTATCGCTGCGTCTGGAGCTTAGGGTCGCCCAAGACCATTGTCATTGGTTTAAAGAAATGCAAACAACCCAGAGCATTTTTTTCTCCTATCCCAGAATGCATCTGTGGTGTAGCCATAGCCAGACCTTTACTCGACAACGCTGTGGAGATAGGGTTGGCAGTGCGAGACTACAGGCAGTACGCAACATTTTCGTTAATAAAACTCCCACAAAAAAAACACTCTGCTGCCCTCTTATTACACCTGACTCCTATACACATACCATCTGTCATTTCTTTACCACAGAATATGAAAACATCCAATATGTGTAGATCAAGATCTTAATCCTACATAAAACACCTGTTGGTAAACAGCACAGTGCTTCTTAAATTAGATTGAGTAGATGGGTTCAAGATACAGAAGAAAGACTGAAGGAAATCCATTGAGGCGAGCACAGAAAACAACAAACTAAATAAGGAAATAACACATAAGCTTATCACTTCACCGTTGACACAAATAGTGTTTTTAATTAATACGATGAAAGAAAAAAATCATTTTAAAAGGTTTGTTGAAGCCATTTATATGATTGCATCAATCTGAGGCTTTGTCAGCCATAACTACTGTATTTCTTCCCCCCATGGGGTCAGCCCTATGTTCCCACAGCCCAATGGTGCCACACCCCTATGCTCCAACATTTCTAAGATTTTTCTTAAAAGTAGGCTCTATGTTAGGGTTAGGGTTACATTCCATCTGTAGTCCATTGCTACTGGATAATAGGTTGGGTGGAATTGGCTACCAAATTGGGAGAAATGGGGATTAAATCTGACACAAATTTATGAAAAAGAAAATGTGGGAACATAGGGCCTAATTTTGGAAAACAATCTTAGAAATGTGGGAACATAGGCCCATCGTTAGTGGACACACATCGTCATTTCATGAATAAAACGACACTTTTGGTACCTTTTAAGAAAAAGTAGTAAAAGAGAGTGTAAAAGAACAGGATTTAAGGGCTCCAGTAATCAGACGTCTTCCGCATTAACAGCAAAACCCAACTAGGGCTGCTGGATTATGGAAAAAATAATAATCACAATTATTTGGGTTAATATTTAAATCACAATATTTAAATCAAAAATTATTTAACACGTAATATATTCATCTCATTGACTTTTGGAAAGATGTTGCAATTATTGAACTTCAAAAAACAGTAAAACAGATCAACTATGAAATGTCTCTTAGGCTACGTTCAGACTGCAGGCAAAAGTGGCCCAAATCTTATAATCAATCAGACCCAGGTCTGATTTTTTTCAATGCAGCCGCAGTGTGAACAACCAAGGCGGATTTGTAGCGACTTTTATGTCAATCTACATCAACATTTCTCACAATTATGCACCCGCAGGAGTTAGCCCTAGACACAGACAGTAAAATTCAAAACTGACAAAGTTTTGAATAAACTGCGTCACTGTGAAGCTATTCACAGCACAGTCCCACCACTCCTGGCTTCGTCTCGGCATCCACACAGACCTCTGGAGTGAATTTGCAGCCATAACCCCGCAAAAGCCAAAATAGCCAATTTGGCTCTTTGTCTCTTCATTCTTCTCCTCATCAGCACCTGCTCATTAATGTTACGGCTGCCATTACACAAACATTTTGAAATAAAAATGAAAATGCTGACTTCCTCCATGACCTCCCTAACTTTAGTGCAGCAGCGTGCTGCGTCTGATGTCATTGGTTTTGGTCTTTTGATCATGCGGGTCAGTTCAGAAACCGCAAACCGTTCACACTGGAATCTGATTCAGGACCACATATGGAAGTGGTCTAAATCTAAAAATCAGATCTGGTCACTTGACCCCCAAAAAATCAGATTTGGGCCACTTTTGCCTGCAGTCTGAGCGTAGCCTAAGAGACATTTCACAGTTGATCTGTTTTACTGTTTTTTGAAGTTCAATAATTGCAAGTGGTTTTGGTCTTTTGATCATGCGGGTCAGTTCAGAAACCGCAAACCGTTCACACTGGAATCTGATATAGGCCACATTTCAAAAGGTCATGGGAACAGACAAACAAAATATCAGATCTGAGCAAAAAAAATCTGAATTAAGCATTAAGACTTGCGGTGTGAGCGTAGCCTTAGTACTTTTGCCTTTTGAAAAAAAATCATTCAAACTCAAGACAAAGGTCCAGAGTTTACGTGCAAAATGTAATGTGCAAAATAATTGTTTTTCTTGATTATTCTCTTTTTAATCACACGTATCAAATCGTATTGCACAGCCCTAAACCCAACAACTCCAATACCAACAACTGGCCGTGCTGAACCTTCACGGAGCACCGGGACGGGTAAAGAAATCATAATTTCCAAGCATTACAAATGTAGTTGATGTAGAAGTTTCTTTTTATTGAATGCTTGCTTTGCTGCTGGACTCGCTTTGTGCCTCAGAAAACTGCAGACAAATCTAACAAGTCCACCAAACCATACGGCAATATCGTTTGTTTATTAATACCCTCTCATACGATCCACAGGAGCGTTTTTCATACCTAAACCAGAGAGCGGTCGGGTTTTAAGTACATCATTAACCATGTGAAACGGTCACAGTTTGGTTAGGTTTAGACACAAAAACTGCTTTCTTCAATTTAGAAAAAGATCGTGCTTTGAGTTAAAATCAGACGTTAGGCTACTTCACTTCCAGTTACAAATGTGACGTATAACAGGATGTAGCACTGTTCGTTCTGTATTTGAAGAGTGGGGAGTAAGAACGGGTTAGGTAGTTTGGTCGGGTCGATATCAGTACCACAAACAAACCAAACCCAAGTGTACCAGAGGGCTCCAGGGTTCGATTAAACTAACTATAATTAAACTAAAGGCATGTGTGAAAACACCCTGACTGGTTTGTGACCAGCACACCTCCAACACGTCACCGGGGTAAACTACGGAACTGTCTGGCTCAGTGGAAAAGCACTCGTTTCCGAGCCCCTAAACTGGAGACATTTGGAAACCCTTCTGACCCGTTTTGGTTCTGAATCTGCTGGGTTGTGTTTCAGTCTCAACGTCTCCAATCAGAGACCTTTGGCAACACCGACACTGACGCCAACATTTCTCCTCCTGATTGGGTCTTATCGGTCACGACGTCTCGTTCTCTGAGACTAAAGCTACTAACGTTACCATGGTAACTTCCAGCAGTGGGCGGAGTCTCCCCGCTGCCTCCTGTTTATGTCCAGTATACCAGAATGTTGATGAGATATGAGGTTTGGGCGTGTTAGTTTAAACAGAGATTAGTTCTTCTACTCGGTGCACCGAGATCACTTTGGGATCAAAACTCAAACGCTTAAAAACCAAAAGGTAGCGATGAAGATGGAGCCTTAGAGCCCCATTTTAATATCACTCTTGCGCTCTTTCATTCTCTCCTGCTCCTGCTTTTTGTTTCATTTCTTTATTGCTTGCTTTTACCTTCCGCCTTCTTCACTCATTTTTTTATTCTTTATCTCTTCTCTTCTGTCTCCTGCTCTGTCTCTATTTCCTCTTCTCTTTTTGCTCCAGTATCTTCTTTCTTGCCTCTGTATTTCTCAGCAGCAGCTTAAATAAAAGATGAGGGCCTTTGGAGAGGCAATTGGTCCCATCTCAGTCTCCATCTCACCATTTTCCTTCTACTCTCTTTAGTGGCCCCTCTGTCTCTCTCCCAGGCTACCACTTGATTACTTTCTGTCATTATTTCTGCTCATCCCACTCTATGTAAACTAATCACTGATTGATGTTGATAGCTCGTGGGTCTGTGGCTCGTCTGCAGCATTAGCAGCAGCTTCTTTGTGTTCCCATGTTTCAGTTACCTAACCATAACCTGTAAAAGTAATGAAGGTAGCATCAGTGATGTCACCCATTGGTTTGTGGACTGCTGGTTTGAAGCCTCGAGTTAGCATTATGTTTTTTTGTACCATATTTAGTAGGGGTGGGAATCTGCAGAGGCCTCACGATACAATGTCACGATACAATATTATTGCAATTTTACACATATTGCAATATTCTGCGATATATTGCAATTTGTAAGTTTTTTTTCCAACTTCAAATTTTTCCCAATTTCAAATTATGTATGTCCTCAAATCGAAACTTTGTCATCATCTGTTTTATTTCTCTGTTTGTTCTTCTCACTTTAATTTTATTGCTGCAAACTCTGATTGTCAAGCAGACAAGTACATATATAATAAAAGATCAATACTTGGCCAATGAAAATATTTGGCCATAAACTCCTTTAATGGCGCTAAGCTAATTGCTAAAGAGGGAAAGTTGCAACTTTCAAAGTCTCTTTGCCAGACCTTCCTCCACATCGCTGCGGAGGAGGGTCTGGCTAGTCCTCACAGCATTCCTGGATGGGAGAAAAACGTGCTCTGTTTTATTGGCATTTCTTTAAACCAATCACAATCATCTTGGGCGGAGCTAAGCTCCAGACGGAGCCACAGTGCCTCTGCTAAATAGTCTCAGGAAGGAACTGGTTTTGGTGGAACATGTGGGCGTTCAAAAGTAGTTTTAGTCGTGCAACAGAAAACTCAGATTGGACAGATAGTCTAGCTAGCTGTCTGGATTTACCCTGCAGAGACCTGAGGAGCAGTTAACCATAGTCCTCACAAATCCACCAGAGGTTAGAACGCCAACACAGAGAAAGAGGAAGGTAACGGACATCCGGCAGAAAAGACATGCATCCGGGGAAATTTCCGGCGGCACCGGAGCAATCCTGGAAGTCGTGGATGTAGACTATGAAAATGTTTACTGAGGTAATAAATGAAGTGAGAAGTAGGCTCATTTTCTCAACCTTTTTTTGGAACCAGTGGAGTCGCCCCCTGCTGGACGTTACAGAGAATGCAGCTTAAAGGAGCTTCAGCTTTGGCTTCACTTTTCAGACTCGGTAGTAGCTGCTTGTACCCAATGTATATTTGGGAGCTGCCCTCCACATAAGAGGATCCTGTTTACTGTTCAAGGGCTCCATCATTTTGTAAATACTTGTTGCAAACTTTCCCATTAAAATTCCCTCTAACACTTGAGCCTGCTGCTCCCCTGCCGCCGACAGAACAATCTGAGATCCATTACTGTGTACATATCAATACGTCCAAAATCCCCCGATGGATACAGCGCAGGCACGACCCTCTGAAGCTATTCAAATCATTACCCAGGCAACAATGAGATTCACCTTAACCCACGTTGCTATGGCTACAGTCGAGAACTGCTCCAGCGAGCTCTGCTTCTGTTCAGAGTTGTATTCCTGCAGTTGGTCTGTAAGCTTATTCCCACACAAACACAGAGGAATGTACAGCTTTAATGCAATTCAGACACTCTTAAAATAAATTATAAATACACACAACCACACGCTTTTACAAGCACACATCCATGCTTACAGTAGGCCTATAGTATAGTATAGGAGGCCTTGTATTAGTGAGTCCGGCAGGTTTAAAGCCACTCCAGAGTAGGACAGACTTTGTTATTATGTGAGCTGGCAGAAATTGATGCTACGTTTACACGTGGCCGGCTATTTTAATGAACGGACATTTCACCCTCTGCATTTTCAAAAATAACATTGTGCACACCTGTCAGTTTTCAGAAAAGTGTTGTATATGCCGTCAAGAGCATGCCAAACCTGTAGGTGGCAGTGTACCGAGAAGCTCAAGCCCACGTTAGCCAATCAGAATCCCGAAAATAGCAACAACAGCAATGAATCACTTCCTCTTTCTCTTTTCAACAAAGATGGCGCCAGGCATCACGTCGGCGTCCGCTGCCTAAACCTCCGTTTGTCTCAGTTTACATGCAAACGTTCAAACGAAGTTTTCCAAAATCTCCACTCTTGCCGGAGTTTTTTTTAGAAAGAATTGTTTTCAGAGGTGAATTCTCCGTTTGCATGTAAACGAAGGGCACAAACGAAGGGAAATGTCTGTTTTTCAAAATAACCTGTACATGTAAACGGGGTATGAGAATGAGGTTGAAAAAACAGGGTTGACAAGCATTGCTTTGTATTGCATTGGTGGGAAAGACTGTAAAATAGAGCCTGACATATTTCTGAT
Source organism: Sander vitreus (assembly GCF_031162955.1). NCBI lineage: Eukaryota > Metazoa > Chordata > Actinopteri > Perciformes > Percidae > Sander > Sander vitreus. The sequence goes on along the minus strand of NC_135858.1, from coordinate 36,724,025 downwards.
TAATTTATGTAGCAAATACTGCAAGGCAGTTGCAGTAAAGATGTTGTGATGAAATCTGGGGTTTATGCGGAACAAAATAAAAAAACTATAAAAGCTACTTTGAAGATAACGGTGATACATATTGTAATGCTCCTGGTAGTTAGTGTATTTTAGGTCACTGCATTCTGAGAGACAAAGTTTTCTTGTTTGGAGACAAATGTTCAAGTGTGGTACAAGAGCTGAAAGATGAACCATACACACTCTCCGAAAGGTCTTAACAAACATAAATGCACACCACAACTAACTAACTAACTAACTAACTAACTAACTAAAACAACAGTAACATTTGATTTCCAAAGACTCCCACTAATACAAATACAACCTATTCTATTTACTGCTGCACAGTGGCACTTTTATTTTGGGGATATTTTAGGCCTTTATTTTTATGCAAAGTAAGTACTTAGAGTTAGCAAAACATCGGGGATTATTTTAAAATTAGTGACATAAATCTACTGAAATCCAAATCTCCTATGGCGTTTTTCCATTACATGTTACCTGCTCGACTCTACTTGGCTCGACTCGACCGCGGTGCCCCGTCCTCCATTTTCCATTGCAGATTTAGTACCGCCTCATGCCTGAGGCGAGCGTGGCTGGTCGCCATAGCGATGCTGCAGGAAACTGCCGTGACCAAACGCGACACACACACAGAACATCATTGTTTTTATTCTCAGCATGTGTCTGTTGCCACAGCCAGAAGACAAATTTAGTTTCTAAAGAAGCTGGAGGCAGCAAAAAAAAACATTTAAAATTTAAACTATTTAAAAATGGCTGTTTTGTTCAGGACACCGCCGTCTGTCGCTATAGCAATGATGACGCAGTGATTAGTGACGATTCTCTGCGACCAATCAGTAGTCTGCAGGTTTTCACGTCACCTTTTGGTATCGGCTCAGCTCGCTTGGAACCTGGACTGAGGTGGTACTAAAAAAAGTACCTGTTAAAAGGTACCAGGGACTTTTTTTCGTAATGGAAAACCAAAAAAGGCGAGTAGAGTCGAGGCGAGTCGAGCAGGTACCATGTGATGGAAAAATGCCATTAGTCATCTGACTTCTTTGTTTGTTCTCGCGATAATTACTACGGCCACGAGACGTCGCCGCCTAACAAGAAATGTAAAGATGAGTTGTTAAAAAAGCTGCTTGCACAATCAACTTATATGGTCGTTTTCTGCGTGAGGACGGGTTGTGAATGCAGTGGGATTCAGACAAACACACACACACAAGCACACTCACACACCACTGTCTCCAGTGTGCACACAGTGGGAGCAGGATCGATCTCAACACACTTTTAACACCGTAGTTTGCAGTCATGGATTTCCCAGCAGGAGCCATTTGGAAATGCAATTCAATCTAATATTCTGGAAAAAACGTTACCTTGATATTCAACAGTCTTCAGGGTTTTACAATCAACCCACTGGAAATCTGACTGGGAGCAATTTTGATCCACTGAGCCCCCAAACAGACAGGAGTTTTAAACCTCCTGCAACACTCATCTTTCACTGTCTCTCTGTCTCCTCTCTCCCGTCTTTCGGACTCTGTAGGGTTGTTTCTTCGCCTCTTCCTCTTCTCTTTTACTTCTCCTCTGAGTACCATTTCTCCTTCTCCTCTATCACTTCCCCCCACACTGTCTCTGACTCTCATTTCAAAATAACAAGTTACAAAATTGGTATTACAGTGCTTCTTAACCCACCCCGGACTGCGATCAGGATTCGGCTTGGCCTGCGAGATAAGACACCAAAGGTTGCCAAATTATCTCAAAGTCTAAGATTGTCGTTAATAATGATCCTCTCAAGGTGGAGTGTGTCCATCATCTCCATGAGCCATAACTTCAGGCTACATTTACACTGCTACGTTTTGGTTTTTAAGTGTTTACGTTTTTATCTCTAGTAGAAGAACTAATCTCTGTTAGAGTTTAGATTCTCTGCCCGGCCGGCCCGACCCGACCCTTGACCAAGCATTTGTGTTTTTTTAATCATTACTTTAGTCTTATTCGGTGGGGAGAAAGCTATATGCCTCTCCAGCTTCTCCCGTAGCTCTGGGTGAATGTCCTGCACTGACTTGAGCGTGAGGTAAACTGGGCTACATTGTGTCTCCCCCCTCTGCAGCATTGTTGTCGGCCAGTGCGTCAGCATGCAGACCGTGCCGAAGGACAATATTAATTAGGTGATCGAGACAAGAAGATCTCTGATATGGTTCCAGGGCTTTGATTATGTTGCTGCCTTGATCTGTTACCCTGACTAGTCAGCTGAGGGAGCAGCTATAGGGTTGTTTGTAAGGAGTTTTTTTTTTACATTTCTTCATTCAGATCCATTTGAGATCCATTCCAGTCTGAATAAACTAACAGCTGTTTACATGCTTCGTCCTTGTTGCATTATTCAATAAGATAATTCTAAACAGATTTCTGGAGTTCAAACAACTCTGAATTGTAGTTGAGAACGTCAGTTATAACGGCCCACGTATTAAAAAAATGTCGGGTTTAAATCTGGCTCGGACACAACGTGCACAGGCTCGGGTAGGGTCGGGCTTGATTTTTTGGGCCCGATCTAAGCTCTGTTTAAACTAACACGCCCAAACCTCATATCTCATCAACATTCTGGTATTTTGGACATAAAGAGGAGGCAGCGTGGAGACTCCGCCCACTGCTGGTAGTTACCATGGTAACGTTTGTAGCTTTAAGCGGGGAGCAGGAGTCGGCCGGACCACCGACAAAAAACGGGGAGCAAGAGTCGGCCGGACCACCGACAAAACACTGGGGACAGGAGTCTCTGGGAAGCTGGGCACCGGCAAAGTCTCTGAAGCGCCGGAAACCGGCAAAGTCACTAGGGTGTCGGGCAAAGGTAAAGACTCTGGGAGGTCAGTCGACGTAGACTCTGGGAGGTCAGTCAACATAGACTCTGGATGACTGGAAGACTCTAGAAGAGCGGTCATCAAAGACTCTAGACGACTGGACGTCAGCTAAGACTCTGGACGGCTGGACGTCAGCTGAGACTCTGGACGGCTGGACGTCAGCAGAGGTTCTGGAAGACTGCAAGTCTGCGGAGGTTCTGGAAGGCTGCACGTCAGTGCAGGAACAATAGCAACTCGGACTCGGGAACACTAGTAGACTCAGGAACAGTAACACTGGTCAGCACGGGCTCAGGTCCGCTGAACAGCACGGGCCCGGAACCGCTGGACAGCACAGGCTCAGGTCCGCTAAACAGCACGGGCTCAGGTCCGCTGAACAGCACGGGCTCTGGTCCGCTGAACAGCACAGGCTCTGGTCCGCTGCACAGCACCGGCTAAGGTCAGCTGCACAGCACGGGCTCAGGTCCGCTGCACAGCACAGGATTTGGTCCACTGCACAGCACCGGCTCAGGTCCGCTGGACAGCACGGGCTCTGGGCTGAAGAGAGGTTGAAGCGGGAAATGGCGTCGGTGCCCATATCGCCCACCTCCTCTCTTGCGGCCTCCATGGTTCCCAGGAAATATAGCTAGGCGAGTACCCTCAAAAGACTGCTTGTAGTCGGGGATATCTGCTGAACGGGTAGCTGATGAGCTGACAGACAGGAGGTCAAGGGAGCTGCTAGTTGCTGTACTAGGCTTTTCCCTTCCAGCTGGAAGGCTGGCTGCTTTGGCCTCCTCAGTCCGTCTAGCACACAAAGCAAAATACTTGAATAAGGTCATAAAAGTCTCTGGCTCTCCTCCAGGTTGAAAAGCTGCTCGACTCGGAGATGCAGGCAAGGGGGCAGGTCGGGCAACAAACAATGCACCTGTGGCCAAGGTGTTAGCTGGCTGAGAGACAGGCAGGCTGTGGGTGAGCCATTGAGAAAGCTATCCAACCTCCCCTTAACAATGTCTAGGTACGAAACAAAGAGCATAGAGCAGGCATGAGTAGGTTGAGCTTGAGGATTTATTTAACTCATTCAATACCAACAAAAGGAGTCCTGAATGCAGCAGGCAAAATTTTTTCCAGAATGTAGATAAAACAAAAGAACAGGATATCCAAACGAACGGAGGAACAAATAAGTCAAACTGGGCTAGGGAACTGGGGACAGCAGGACAGAAAGGCCGTGGACAGCAGGGCTGCGGACAGCAGCGAAGACGGATCCCCACTGGCGGCTGAACAGGCCGTCGCGGATCCTCAGGCGGTCGAGCAGGACGGCAAAGGCAGAGTCCCTCAGGTGGCCGAGCAGGACGGTGAAGGTGAAGCCAGGTCGAGCAGGACGGCGAAAGGGAAACTCCTCTGGCGGCCGGCAGCAAAGGCAAAACCCTTCTGGAGGCCGGCGGCGAAGGCGATATCCTTCTGGAGGCCGGCGGCGAAGGCGATACCCCTCTGGAAGACAGGCAGACCGAGCAGGAGAAGGGGCAGCTGGGTTGGAGATAAAACAGGAAAGAGAACATAACAGAAAATCACAATCATGACAGTTAGCTGACGTTAGCTTCTCCCTGTTGCCAGAACTCGCGAGAGTTTGTTTCTGAGACAGAAACCAGTCTGGAACAAAGTTAAAGAACAATTCCGGCGCAAAATGAACCTAGGGATTAATAACACATCGTTCGAATGACGAACGCCGTGCTTGAGCTATGTTACTGGTTCCTGGTTGCACAGCGTTTGTCGTTCGATTGGTCGTGACTGTTTTCCCAAGATGGCGCCTGCCTGTATACCAAATGGTACAGTCTTTATAATCCTATTGTTTTAATAAACTGTAATAAACAAATTTCTCAATGCTTCGGTTTACATGTAGGGACCCTCATTATGCTACCGTTGAAGTGTGGTGTTATTTTGAGCCTTGTTAGTGGTGTAGAAATAGCGATTTCTTTTTACTTTACCCGTGCCCCGACAACTAGCGTTATAAGCTAATTAGCGGTTTGCAATAAAACTGGTCACATTTGATTAGCATGAAAACAAATCCCAGAGAACGGTTGACTCTGTTGACTATTAACCCCTAGGTTCATTTTGCGCCGGAATTTTCCTTTAATTTTCTCCTGTTTCCGTCTGGAAAATGCTGTTTTTAGTGTCAGAATGTTCTGGAGATATGTGGCTTGTGAAAAATGGGTCCAATATTTACTTTGGTGACTATAGGTTGACCTATTTCTCCTTCTCCTTTTCACTTCTCCCCTGTTATTTGTAGCAAAGGAAATAAGCAATAAACATTGACTTCTCACGCAGCACTCTAGCTATGTCTTGTCTTGTGGGATTCCCTATCTCACTGATAAAACAAATAGATGCCACTGACATCTTTATCTCTACCTCAAATATATTTTTTAATTGCAGCTGTATTTGTAATTATGCATGTATGAAGTACTGTGAATTTTTTTTAGCCGTGATTAAAAACACCAGCATGCATACACCCCCTGCAGTGCGCACCGACAGCAGCAAACGTGACAAAAGGCAAGGCAAGGCAGCTTTATTTGTGTAGCACATTTCAGCAAAAGGGCAACTCAAGTACTTTACATGAAAACAGATTAAAAAAAAATTAAAAACAGAAAGTTACAGTGCAGTATAAGAAATGAAAAATTGAAGAGTAGTTAAAACAGTTAAATATATAAAAGCAGATAAAATAGGAATTTCTCTTTATATGCTTATATAGATTGTTATACAGTGTCAACAATGCAGCTTCAGTATAAGAAATGAACAATTATTTAAAGAAAGGTCTTCAGCCTTGATTTAAAAGAACTGAGAGTTGCAGCAGACCTGCAGTTTTCTGGGAGTTTGTTCCAGATATGTGGAGCATAAAAACTAAACGCTGCTTCCCCCTGTTTAGTTCTGACTCTGGGGACAACAAGCAGACCTGTCCCAGACCACCTGAGAGGTCTGGGTGGTTCATAGTGTAGTAGCAGATCAGAAATGTATTTTGGCCCTAAACCATTGAGTGATTTATAAACCAGCAAAAGTATTTTGAAATAAATTCTTTGAGGCACTGGAAGCCAGTAGAGACTTCAGAACTGGAGTGATGTGATCCACTTTCTTGGTCTTAGTGAGGACTGGAGCAGCAGCGTTCTGAATCAGCTGCAGCTGTCTGACAAAACAACTCTATTTATCGTCTTCCAGATCTAAAGAATCTGTGGATCCGAGAGCTCACCAAGAAGAAGAGGAGCACATCTGCTTGACTTGTTCTGCCACACACAACTTCAGTCAGGCTCGCTGCATTAATAAACACATGAATATGGAATATCAAAACGTGGGCTGTACTCGGCTTGTCAGAGCTTCAGGATTCTCATGTAGCTGTTGTCTTATTGCTTCATTAACGTTTATGTGTTTCATTAACACACGAGCAGAGACAAGCTACACACACACACGAAGAGTGTGAGTTTAAGCTAAATTACAGGGGAGGGTGTGATTTAACGTCATGATTGGCACGATAGTGATGCGGCCAGGACCGAGTCAAGTCCCAAGTCCCCTTGTGGTGTCATCATTTCCAACTGGCCCTCAGCGATATAACTTGCTTCGTGTTTCTCTCCGGTCTGTCTTAGACTTAGATTTAGAGATTTAGAAAACTTGAATGTCCCCGAGAGACAATTTGTTGTACAGTGCAGGCATATTGACACATAATCAACGACACAAACATTGAACCAGACATCTACAGCACTATTTATCTCACACATAACATACACACATCAATAAATTGAATACAGTAAAAAGTAGTATATTGCACTTCCCTAAAAGGCCTAATGTCATAAATAAATGAAACTACTACACAGTACTTCAAATATATTCTTCCTCCAGTCATACCCCTCCCTACATCTTACTTAATTGGGTTATTGCCATGGGAATTAATGAGTTTTTTGCTTGCTTGGTCCTGACATTAGGGTATCTATATCTACAACCAGAAGCAAACCAGGCTTGTGCACAATTCAGAATTGAATTGAGAATGACTCCTGAATTCCAATTCAATTCTTGAATTTGATGTCAAAAACAGGATCTAGAATTACAATTTGAATTTGAATAAAAGGAAGCAGAATTGTAATTCAATAAAAATTCTAAGAAATTCATATACATAATTTAAGTTGCATTACATATTCTATGATTGATATTAGTTTGAACGAAATGTTTCCCCCCAGCAATGAATGTTAAAAGCTCTAGTCACAGAACAAATAGTTTTATTTATTGTAATTGTAATTTTGTTGAATATGATGGAACATGACTCCATTTCCCAGAATGCTTTAATTTAACCAAGTATTTAAAACGGTTACCAAACAATGTGAGGTGGACATTTGTTTGAAAGCTTCTTTTCTACACAATTTGATGGTTAACACTGAACTTTTTAAGTTTCAGAAGTCCCTTACAACTTCAGATTTCAAACGTTTACAGATTTGACACTTGTAATAACAGCGACATGGAAAATAATAGCAGGCCTGAAAGGTCATCTGTACTAGTTCATTTTGAAGAACCAATTCCAACACAAACACCTGGAAACCACAGAGCCATATGCAAGCCCTGCAGTGCTCCAGTCTGTGGCTCCATCACGGCTGCTTCACATTTCAAAAGTAAGTTAACAGACAGACAGTCTTTTATTTTGAAAACCATCTCTTGATGGTATTATGCTACTGATATTTGATATCATCAGTGTTGGGGTCACTACTCAAGAACGTGTAATACACATTATTCATGTTTACCCTAACCCTAACCCCATAATGCATTACCTTGCTTGTTATTCTCTATGGATAGTAACTCATTACTCATTACATTACTGTAGCTCAACACAGCAAGAGCCTGGCATATAGCTCATAAAGGGCTTAAACACACCTTCAACTCACATCACAACAGTAACACTCAATTACACCCAAATGTGATTATATTATGGCATTACTTTGTAAGGAGTTACCCCCAACATTGGATATCATATGTGTTTAAAAGCATGCAAGCACACTTTTTACTTATTACTTATTGTAAATCAAGAAAACAATTATTTTCATTTGGGGAATTAATAGAAATATTTTTTCTCTTAAAGTGATCTATATTTTGGAACAAAATGTAATCAGGGTTGAGGAGTGACTAGTTACGTGTAATGAAATTATGTTATTAAATTACAAAATGAATGTATTTGTATTTAGTTGTATTACTGAGGTAAAATGTGTAATTCAATTAGTTACTAATCAAATTAAAAGGAAATTGCTTTGCACTGATGAAGTAATCCAAACCACATTTATAATGGGTTACTTTTTCTAAAGTCACCTTCCTAACACTGAATGGATGTGAGATTCAACACATTATTTCTGTTGTGTGACTGTGTGGAATTTCTTCATATTGCAATTCATTTAATTCCACTTCCTGTCATTCCAATTCCAATTCCAATTCAACTTCCTGTGGGGCGGAGTCAATTCAAATTCAAATTCATGAATTGAATGGAGGCCAATTCTGAAATTCAGAATTTTGCACAAGCCTGATGCAAACCTTGTCTGCCTTCTGTGTCAATCTGGTCAGATATAGTTGGTACAGGTCTAACTGTTGCTTACCAATGATTTTTCCACAGGTTTTTTAGGTCTGTCTGTCAGATTGGGGTAAAGTGGATCTGGGAAATGATGCGTTTATGGGTTAGGGTTCCACTTGCTTGGAATTAATAGCGTTAGTTTATTCAGGAAATTAATGGAAATTAATTTATTTTTAAAGCCCTTTTCACACAGGATTAGTATCATGTGGGGATCTTGTGTGATTTAGAAATTACTCCCCCCTCATCTGAGTTTCATGTGGCGCATTTGCACAGGACAAGCAAAGCCTGCTTTTACACAAATTTACTAACATATCTGTACCCCGAAAGTTGGGTACCCAGCGGCGCGCGGAGGATGGCCAAGGCGAGGCCGACGCATGTGTATCTTTTTGGCCCAGGCCCGGTGGAGGTTACCAGAGGCACGGCGTCGACTCGGGGACGGAGGTCTCCGGTCGGGCTGCTATCCAGACTATGTTGGCCATGAAAGGCGGCATCCACAGCCCCCCGCCATCCCACATTCGTCTTCTCGAGAGGGATAATATTATCACAGGAGCTCTGTGTTTGGTGAGATATGGTAAGTCATTTGTGGGGGAATTTTTACTTCACAAATTACAGACTTGGCCAGGTAATACTAATCCTGTGTGAATAAGGGTTTAAGACACATTTTAAATAACAGCACTTTAATCCTTGAGTTTTGGGGAAAGATATGAAGTCTTTTCAAGTCAAAAGGCTCACGTCCAAGTGAAGTCACAAGTGATTGGTGTTAAAGTCCAAGTCGTTGCATTTGCATTCTTTTCTGATTTTCTCAAGTAGAGTCTAAAGTCATCAAATTTGTCATGTGACTCGAGTCCACACCTTTGGTAAATGATCTAAACATATTCTTTGTAAATCTTTACAATCATTCCCCGAAATAACCAAGCAGGCCTGCTTTGTTGCACCATCAAAGTTTTCTTCAAAATTTGCCATTTTTAGCATGTAACGTTAGCTTGGTAGCTCTACGTTTGTTGTTGTTTCCCAAAGGGAACGGAGTTTGAAAAAGGCAACACACAGTAAGGGGACATGTCAGACATTTATCCTTAAAAAAAAAGTTCCATGTACACCTTCAACATGTGTCAGACCTAGTTATATTTGCTAAGCTGATGATTGGACAACTGATGTTTGCGGGGAGGGGTTTACCAAACGTTTAATCAGATGGACAACAAAAACAGCAGGGGATTCGTGTACAATCCAAAAACAGACACTGACTCATCGTTCACTCCTCTACAACTTTCAGATTTACTTTATTTAAGAGAAGCAGGCACACGCCTGCACACACACACACACACACACACACACACACACACACACACACACACACACACACACACAGACACAGACACTGAGTCATCCTTGTCCTCTTGGAAGTACAGAAATAAAAAATTCAATTAAAATGCCAGGAGTGCCGAGTGTCGTGGAATCACATCCATTCATTACTGCCACAGTCTGTCAGCCAAGGACACGGCTCGGGGGGGGGGGTTCTCTTTTTCTCTCTCCCTCTCCGTCCATCTTTTCCCACCACTGCTCTGAGCTGATAATAGCTGAAAGAGAGAGGGAAGGAGGGAAGGCGGCTGGGAGAGAGGTGTAGAGAGAGGGGGAGAAATTAGGAGGCCAAAGTCATAACGGTGATAATGAAGCCTTTGATTGTGATGATAATTCAGATGTAATTATAGGAGACGATTTGCTGTGAAGTGAGCGATGGGATAACGGTAAAGGAGTGAAACATAAAAAGGCAGTGACAGAGTGAATTAGGGCCTATGTTCCCACATTTGCTTTTTCATAAATTTGTATCAGATTTTATCCCCCTTTCTCCCAATTTGGTAGCCAATTACACCCAACCTATTATCCAGTAGCAATGGACCTAATTTTAAGAAAAATCTTAGAAATGTGGGAACATAGGGCTGATCCCATTCCCCCTCTCTCTTCCCTTTCATGTCTTTATCTGTCCTATGAAAATAAAGGCCTAAAATGCCACAAAAAACATCAACAAAATCAAACAAACACAGGACTTTCCCCCAGGAGACCGGGGTTCAGGTCCCGTTTGAAAAGAAAAGGAAACAGAGAGGTTTTTTTAACTTTAGGGAACAAACGGAGCTACGTCAGGTTCTGCGTCACCATGGTAACCTTTAGGAAGTGAAGTGAAGTCACGTCTGATTTGAACCCAAACCTCCATCTTTTTATCAACTTAACTCAGTAGTTTTGGTGTCTAAACCTGTTCCTCTGTCTACAGTTACTCACCTGGATTGTCACTCACACCTGCCTGGCTGTCTACTTCTCTGCAGCACATTTGGATCATCACAAAACCCTGTAGCCTTCCAGCCTCACTCCCTGCCGACCAACTGGACCAAATCGTTTCCACATTCAATTTCCAAATACATACTCACCTTGTAATTTCCACTTACCTTGTCCTGGTCTGCTTTTGGATTCCTGCACTAGACAAATCGTGACAACGGTGACACACAGCAGACGTGGGTTTCTTCTCCACCATTAAGTTAGCTCGGCCGGTCCTCCCCCGTCTCCGTGACTTCGTGACATTACCTTGGTTGGCAGATGTTTCTGCTGACTCACACACCTGCACGCCCCACATTGTCTGTGTGTCTTTCTCCCCCCCCCCCCCACACACACAGGACGGTTATTAAAATACTCTGCCGTGTTTGCGTCACAGAGACTCGTCACCAATGTGGAAGCAGTCGCCTAAAGGACTAATGCTACGTATGGCTCATACAGTTCATGTAGCACAAAAATGTATATTTGAGTCACTTGTTAATCATGACATCTGACACTTATCATTTCTTTACACTTTACAATATGTTATTGTGGAAAAAAAGGTTTATTCTGTAGCTGGCATACTGACACTGCATGTGGCTGCAAATAGACTACATCTACAAACATGAACCTTTAAGGCTGCACTTCCACCCACAAGCACACACACACACACACACACACACCTACATATATATATATATATATATTTCCCTCTGGTGGAGACCAAAATAAGGATAATGCCCGAATAAAATCAACAAGACAGAAAGCAGTAAAACTGATGACAAAAATATAAAATGTGCAGCATCTTAAACATTAGATGCTAAACATGAAATACCATTAATATAAATAACATTATTTATGTATGTATATAAGTGATTTAAAAGAAGATAGAAGGGTAGGACCTGAAAAGCATTTTTCTTCCTCCTTAGTCCCTTTCAGAGTATTTATTTTTGGCTTTTTCTTTTACTTTTCAAAATAAAAGCTTGCATCTGGTCTGCTATGTCTTCGTACTTTGGTGTTTTGGGTGTTTCAATATGTAATAATATGTTTTAAATATGTACGCATTTCTATTCTATTCTAAGATGGCGCCATGGTAGTTTATTTGAACATGCCTCATGCTGCCATAATCTTATGAGAGTCTGGTTTTTGCAATTATAGAGAAAATAAGCAATTATAGAGCAAATAATGTCCCCGTCTGAAATTGGGCTGGTAAGGGATGGAATTGTCAGGGCCAAATTTTAGACCCAGTCCGCCCCTGAGTGCATCTGTTGGTTGTTGTTGGGACTCTCAGGACTTCATTCAGATACTGAAAAGTCGTCTGCGACACATGGAAAGTCATTTGTGGAAGGTCTGCATTATACTTTCTTGATTTTCAGACAGTATTTTGGGGTTTTAAAAGTGAAAAAACTGCAGACTGAAATGAAGACTAATTGGTTGGTTTGGTAAATACACATCTGGTTAATCGCCTCACCTCCATAAAAGAGCAAAACAGTTCCTCAAATAATCCCGCAAAGAAGAATGATGATAAATGTAAACCCATGCTTTTTTTTCCGAACCTATTTCCAATCATCTGTACCTTTGGAAACGAAGAGAGCATCAGCACACTGTAACACAGCATTTCAGACACAAAATATGTCCTGAAGCCTTTTGGGATGCAGCAGCATTGGTTTATAAGAAACCCAATGATTGGACGTCCTCCTGAATCTCCCCTGAGTGTTAACTGACATTGATTCTGGTGCTTCAGAAAGATTGCAGAGACGATTTGTTAGATGCTCATTTTTTATGCTTTCACAGACCTCCTGCGTCCAGTACGTACATTTTAACGTCTCTGAGCAAACAGGGACAAGTAACAACTGGATCTACTCTCATCTCGTTCATCTAAAATGCATGTTTGAAACTTTCATATGTCAACACTTTGACTAACGTTACCTTGGAGAGCTAATGTTCCTGTCGGGCCACAGACTAACGAAAATGACACCACACAAAATAGCAGTCAGTACGACCGGCGGTATATACAACGTTCCACTCCCAGGATTGCTCCGTTGCCGATGCAAATTCCGCTGGATTTCACTCATTTAGGCCGGATGTCTGTTTCCTTTGTCTTTCTTTGTATTGGTGTTCTAAACTCATCTGCAATCTTTTTATGTTCTCGTAACCTAGAAATCTAGGTTATTAGCAGCAGCAAATGTAATCTGCAGCCAGGGTCGTCTAGCAACTCTCCGTGGGCTTGTGAGCTGGAAAAACCAAACTCTGGCTGGGCTAATCACATCGTGTGTAGAGTCGGTGTGCGGGCTTAACATAATGACAGCAGAGTTGTGACAGTTCGGCGTGAATTCTCTGCTACTTGAAAACAAAGAAGATGGCTGCTGCTGCTGTCGAACAGCGGTCTTTGGAATCGGCTTTGGCCGCGACTCTGGAAGACTTGGAGTTCAGCTTTTCTTTGAGAAAAGAACAAAGAACGGCCCTGAAGTCATTCTTAAAAAAGGAAGATGTGTTCAGAGTTTAAAGGTGAATCTATCAACTAGCGTTGCTCTGATTGGTTGTAGAGCTGTCCTATTGCGTGCAGAGGGAATTTGAAAGACAACCATTTATCCCACCCCTCGGATTGAGCCCTGCCAATGGGGAGTTCCCAGACCCAACATCTGGATGTGGGTCTGGCTTGTCAGGCTAGCCGGATGTCTGTTTCCTTCGTCTTTCTTTGTGTTGGCATTCTGAACTCACCAGACCCTCCTCTGCAATCTTTTTCTGAAGCACCAGAATCAATGTCAGTTAACACTCAGGGGAGATTCAGGAGGACGTCCAATCATTGGGTTTCTTATAAACCAATGCTGCTGCATCCCAAAAGGCTTCAGGACATATTTTGTGTCTGGACACCTTCGTCTGAAATGCTGTGTTTCAGTGTGCTGGTGCTTGCTTCAATTCCAAATGTACACATGATTGAAAATAAAGCATGGGTTTACATTTATCAACCATGCATTTTAGATGAATGAGATGAGAGTAGATCCAGTTGTTACTTGTCCCTGTTTGCTCAGAGACGTTAAAATGTACATACTGGACGCAGGAGGTTTCTACCTGGAAGTTATTGGAAACAAACATGAAATTAATCAAGATAAGAAAAAATAAAATACATGGTAATACATGGCTGTGCACACAGAAAAATTCAAGTAATATATAATAATTTTTCAGCATTTTTGGCAGCAGAAGAGAACAGAAATACTTGAATGAATTACCACAGTTCGCCTTGCCCTTTAAGAGTAATGAATCTCAGATCTCAGATCATGAAAAACTACTTTCATTGAACTTTAGTTCCCCGATGTGTGGGTGCTTCCTCCATCAGTTGTAGGTGATTATATCTCCAACTGTCAGAAATTCACTTCATTATTCTGTCAAGGAGAGAAAAATGGCGGAACATTAAAGAATATTGCACACTGATTTGCACATATCTACACTTCTATCAGGGCTACATGTGTGCTTCAATTTGGAAGCACTCCAGTAGTTTCTGGTGACAAGCTTTTATAAAACTGTGACAAGTCCAAGAAAGCTCCTTCCAGTCTCTAAATCATCGCGGCTGATGATCATCATCAAGCAGCTGCCAGATGGACGGAGTGTTTGAAATGTACTGACTGAGTCTAAAAATACGGTGAATCTTTGGGGCCTTCGCTGCATCGCTTAGCATTTGTGTAGAGAGATGTGAAAGAGGAGTGGGGGTGCAGTTTGTATTTCCTGTTTGCCACCATCTTTGAATCCTGCTGCGTAGGGAGAAAGATCAGATAAGAAATCACCCAGATGTATGGCAACAAAAGAAGGAAAACATAGGGAGGAACAGCAGCTCTGACATATTGAACATTTCACAGATGTTTTCAGTCTGATCAGCTCTGGTGTGGGGAAAAAAATGGCTACATGTTTTAAAAGAAACGTACCGTGAAATTCACAGAAAAGAACTGGCAACAATTTAATTAGTAACTTACTGTATGTTTTCATAAATCACAGAATTTTTGCTGTGTTATCATTTACATTTACCATAATATCCAAAAAACACTAAATGTAAATGGACTGTTTTTATATAGTGCTTTTCTAGTCTAAATGACTACTCAAAGCGCTTTTCCATAGTACAGGAACCATTCACACACATTCATACGCTGTGGCCGAGGCTGCCGTACAAGGTACCACCTGCCACCTGCTCATCAGATAAACATTCACACACATTTACACTCCGATGGTGCAGCATTGGGGGCAACTCGGGGTTCACTGTCTTGCCCAAGGACACTTCCACATGGGACTGCAGGATCAAACCACCAACCTTCCGATTGGCAGGCGACCGGCTGGAGAAAGGCTGGAACACAGTAGCCTGGCTCCAGCCTCCTACGTACTACTTCTGCTCAATTTTCATTTTCCTTCAGGACTCCGTCTGGGTTTGCGGTATATTCTTGGGTTTTCTCCGGCCAATCTTTACCGGTCCAATCAGTGAACAGAGGGAGTGGCTGAGAACGATGATGTTGAGGTTGTGCTCTAGTTTGAGTTGTAGTTCCGTAATGGCGGCAGTTAAAGTTAAAGCCCGAGCAAGAAACATCTTTGCTGAGTTGTGTTGGTGGCCATGATGTTGTGGCCCTCCTCTCCACGGGGTTCGGGAAAAGTTTGATTTTCCAGCTCGCTCCGTTAGTGGTGAAGGATTTGGCTAAGGCTAACGCTAGCAATGCTAAGCCGACATCACGACCAAACGTTAATGATTGGTTATGGCAGATCCAGAGTGGCTCTGGGCAGATCCAATAGTTTTAAACTTCAACAGAGTGCCCGCCTTCAAGGAAGTTAACACTTGTCAATGGAGAGTGGCCAGACTCTGTACAAATGAAATGGACCAGAGTCTGGTAGGACCAGGCTAGGAACACAGGACATGAGGGTACATGACCAGGGTTTTTCCTGGGGGGGGGGACTGCACACAACAGTTAGCAGATCAGTCCGCTTACAGTGAATGCATAGAGTCTGTGTTACCTTATTTGACTGTAATATCTGACAATTTGATCAACAAAAATGTATATTATGCTTGAGTAAATAAAACCCAATTAACAAAACTGGTTAAAAAGATAATATTAAATCCCTGGGTGAGTCTGATACTCTGGAGAAAAAAACTTGGATTTGCTCTCATATTCAAGTTTATGTTCAGCTTGTTTAACGTTTTTTTTTGGTAAATTGCCCTTAAACACATTTAGAGAGAACCTGAATTGCTATTTTTATTCTCAAATTCTGTCATTTTGGTGCTGGTGATTTTCCTTTGGGGCTGGCTAAAATCTCTTTGGGGAGCGCCAAAAATTCCTCTATGCAGGAAAAACCCTGAAGACAAATTGGCAGTAAACAAATGAGCAAATGAGCAAAAAAGAGCAAATGAGTGTAAATATATATATATATATATATGCTCTACACAAATGTTAAGCGATGCTGCGAGGGCCCCAGAGATTCACCGTATTTTTAGACTGATTCAGTAACTTTCAAACGCTGCGTCCATCTGGTGGCTGTTTGATGATGATCATCAGTTCCCTCATTCCCTCCCTCACTGTTCCCTATATAGTGTTTATTAAATAGTGAACTATATAGGGAACAACCACACTAGATTTCAGACACTGAACACAAATCGTTGTGTAACTTGCGTCAGTAGATGCAACGGTTGTTTGTGTGACGGAGGCAGGCACGCCCAGCATCATGTAAACAACCCCAAACAAGAATCCCTCTATAGTTCACTATTTAATAAACACTATAATAATATACTAACAATAAACCGCTTGGAGGAACAGCACCATAGTAATTTTCTTGGACCAGGTGGAGAAGGTGAACCGCGTCATCAAGACAGGCATCACGGTGAAAGAAAAGCAAAAGTAATGCTGTCCAATGTCCCTCCATTCATAACCGACAGGTTTCTGAGCAGGGAACTCTCCAGACATGGAAAGGTGGTATGACCAATCAATAAGATCCTGTCTGGATGTAGAGCTCAGTTGCTGAAGCATGTAGTGTCTCACCGTATAACTGTTTATGATACTTAACAATCGGAATGAGGAGCTTAACCTCCATTTCCATGTTAAAGTAGAGGATTATGACTACGTGATCTTTGCCACCTCGTCGGCTATGAAATGTTTCGGTTGTGATGAGGAGGGACACACCGTGAAGGCCGTTCTGAGACAAGGGAATCCGGCTCCACCTGGCCCGGCGCCGGGGACCGTCTGCTGCTCCTGAGGGCGGCGGGGGGGTTCTCGGCAGCCCAGACTGCGGCATCTAAGCGGCCGGGACAGCACCGTTCCACTGCTGTGTCCAACCTGGGGTGAGTATGATTGAAGTGCATGGTGTGGGTGATATTGGTGAGGGAAGTGAGGGAGAAGTGGTGGGAATTGAAATTGAAAACTAATTTAATTATCTTTTAAAGCCTGTGAGTTGTGAGTAGTAAACTCACATATTCTTTGTTCATTTGTATAATTTGTTTAATTTATGTGTTGATTGACCACTGTCTAATCGTATTGTTATCTTTTTGTTATTCCTTCATGCAGCACACAAACTTGAATGCAATGAATCAAAATTACCTTGAAGGATAAACCAATAAAGTACTACTGGTGTTGCATCCAACTCTGCCTTCTCCCTGCTCTTATTCATCACTCCATATCACTTGACGTCTTCTGACCGAGACTCTGTTTGCTCACCAAACCCTCACTCCACCCGAACCATTTCACATCAACCTACAATTCCTTCAATGGTCCTTCGAGCCGGAACAGACCGCTGCTCAGCGGAATCACGAACGTGGAGGCTCGTTAACCAGGAAAAGCTGAACCGGACGCTGGGAGACCCAGGCTTGGAGGTAATCAATACCACCACGGGGAAAGATGATCTGGGCCGACCCTCGCGGCTCTGCAAACAGGCTTTGTTCAGCCGCTGGATGCGCCTCCACTGCAAGCTGTCGTCCAGCCTGTAGATCCGAACAGTGCGGCCTGGCAGCTACCAGGAGGCGAAGGCGGCAGCGGCGGAGTACCACAACGCCAAGCTCTTCAGAGCTTTTCACACAGCCGGGCTGGGCACCTTGGTGAAGAAACCTGTAGAGACGGACCAGTTTGCTCTCGCCGACTGAGGTAGATAGTTAGTGTTTGGCGTCTTTGACAGTACACATTTCTGGGATCAGTTTTAAGTAAGTTCCCTCTGGATTGCCATGGACTGGAAGAACGAGGTAGAAGGCATTGTGAATTCAAAGCCTCTAGGTTATCTTTCCTCAAATGCCACTGATCCTGATCTGGTCACTCCAAATTTGCTCCTGATGGGGCAGCGGGAAGCCTCTGTGCCACAAGCCATGTTTGTCAACAGTAAGCTCCTTGGGCAGAGGAAGTGGCGTCATAGCCAGATGTTGGCTGACCACTTCTGGACGTGGTTCATTCGTGACTATTTGCCTAACCTAAGAGGAATTGATCCAGATTCCGGGGCGGCTATGAAAAGACTCCTTCCATTTCCTTTCTTTCAATTCACTTCGGAAATTAATGTGTTGAATCTGCCAGTTGGAAACAGGAGGATACTCATACCACCTGACCACGCCCACCTCACCTGTTGACTATGAATTGTTTGTGAATCCTTTGGCTCTTTCGGAATCATGAATCCGTTGCTACCCTCCCTTGTCCCACCTTACCCCCACGTGCTATGGGGGCACCCTTACCCCCACACACTATCGGGATACCCTTTCCACCACACCCTATCGGGGCACCCTTTCCCCCAGCCCCGTCTGCCGTCATGTCCCCTACAAGCAGCAAGAACCCTGTCATGATCCTGAATGAGTTGCGGCCGGGCCTAAAGTATGAATTTGTGTCAGAGATTGGGGTGAGCCACGGCAAGAACTTTGTCATGTCCGTGACCGTAGATGTGCAGAACTGGGTGGAACAAAAGGCTGGCCAAGGTCCGGGCTGAACAGGTTGGCTCTGTTTTCTAGGCAGTCTGAACAGGCTCTGTCCAGACAGCCGATACCCAGAGAAGGACTGCAGCTTCACCTGCCACAGGTGCTGGCAGACGCCGTCTCTTGCCTGGTTGTTCACCGAGTACTTCACGTCTCCACACACTCAACGGAAAGTTCTGGCTTGTGTCGTCATGACAACAGGTGCGGATGTGAAGGAGGCTCAGGTGATCTGCGTTTCCACGGGAACAAAGTGCATCAACGGAGAATACATGAGCGACAGACCAGGAAGAGGAGCAGCAGAAGTCCATCTTCAGCCAGTGTGAACACAGACAAGGCTTTAAACTGAAGGAAAACATTCAGTTCCACCTTTACATCAGCACATCGCTCTGCGGAGACGCCTGCATCTTCTCTCCGCATGAAGCCGCCATGGAGGATCAGGGTGATAGACACCCGAACAGAAAGGCCCGCGGGTCTGGTGAAGGAACCATCCCAGTCTGCTCCAGTAACACCATTCAGACATGGGACGGGGTTCTCCAGGGCGAGAGGCTGCTCACCATGTCCTGCAGTGACAAGATAGCCATGTGGAACGTGGTTGGATTGCAAGGCTCTCTGATGAGCTACTTCACTGAGGCTGTCTACTTCTCCAGCATCATCCTGGGCGGTCTGTACCATGCAGACCACTGCTCCAGAGCCATGTACCAGAGGATCACTGAGATCCAGGACCTGCCGCAGTCTTTCAGCCTCAACAGACCCAGATTTGACCTTTTTACTGCTGTTTTTATCAATGTGTATGCTCCAACAATGTGTATGCTCCAACAATCAGTGCAGAGAGGAAGCTGTTTCTTTAAATGACTGTGCCTCGGAGGATTTTTTTATTCTTAGCTGGGGATTTTAACTGTACCTGTAATGCATCTTTAGATCACAACCATGCAGAGCCTCATCCAGCTTCCCAGCATGCTCTGGGGCAGCTGGTCTCCACCCACGGCCTGGTGGATGTATGGAGGAGGATGCATGCAGACTGCCGACAGTACACATGGTCCCACCTTAATTTTAATTGTTTATTTACATAGGGATAGTGCATATTAATGGCCATCAGCACAAGTACACAATGTAAATATGCTAGAGTTAGCGCCATAGCAAATGTTCATCTATTGTCCCTAGGCAGATACGTACATACCTCATTTAGAGTAGGATCTCCTCAGCCAGATTAGATCGTATTTATTACTTTAAACATCATTTTAATATTTTTGAAGTGTGTAAAATTGTTCCTGCTTGTTTTACTGATCACTCTTTGCTTTGATGTCATGTTTTTATCATAAATGTAAAACCTAAAACTGCCTACTGGCATTTTAATTCAGTCTTAACATTTGTTAAACATTTTAGAGAGGTCCTTATTTATTTCTGGGATGGCTTTAAACAGAGGAAGAGAGATTTTAGCAGTCTTAGGCAGTGGTGGGACCATGGTAAGACAGAAATTAAACTTATTTGTCAGCAGCACACCGTCAACGTCCCACGAGACATCACCAGATCTATGCAGGACCTGGAGACTGATATAGTGTAACTAGACGTTAAAGTACAGGGTGCACTGGTCAGGTCCTGATTCCAGACCATCTCGGAGATGGATGCTCCCTCTAGCTTCTTCTTCGGCCTGGAGAAGAAGAGTGGACAGAGGCGGATAATCCACTCACTGTTGGCAGACACAGGGCAAATAATAACAGAACCAAGCCAGATAAGAAGACGAGCTGTGGAGTTTTATTCCCGTCTCTACTCTGAGTACGAGGAGGATGTCACCATGATGGAGGGGTTCTGTGAAGAACTACCTCAGGTCTCTGAGGAGATCAACACCCAGCTCAGTGGGCCGGTCAATATGCAGGAGCTGAAGGTAGCTCTGCAGGGCATGCAGGGATGGCGGGCTCCCGGCATAGACAGCCTAAATGTAGAATTTTATAAAGCCTTCTGGGACATCTTTGAGGATGACATTTTAGATGAAGAAAGTTTGGCCTCTGTTTCAATGCTTGCGTCCTGCCGCAGAGCGGTGATAACGCTACTGCAGGAAATCAAAAACTGGCGCCCTGTGTCTCTACTGTGTGCGGATTACAAGCTTCTGTCCAAGGTCTTGGCCTCCAGGCTGGGGAGAGCTATGGAGCAGGTCATCCGTCGGGACCAGACCTACTGTGTGCCCGGCAGGTCCATGGTGTCTACATCATTCGTGATGTTTTGGAAGTCTCCAGCTCGTTGGGTTTTAACACTGGTTTGATTTCTCTAGACCAGGAAAAGGCTTTTGACCATGTTAAACACAGCTTTCGCTGGAAAATAATGGAGAAGTTTGGGTTCAGTGCTGGTTTCATAGCCAAGATTAAGGTGTTGGACAGTGAGGTTGAGAGTGTGCTGAAGTTTAACGGTGGTCGTGTGCTCCTTTTAGTCAGTGTTGAGGAGTCCGGCAGGGCTGTGCTCTGTCCGGGATGCTCTACGCAATCTCCCTGGAACCCCTCCTCAACAAACTACGTACAAACATTGAAGGTCTGAGTTCACCTGATTTTAATGAGAACATTGTTTTATTCCTAGTTTTCGTATTTTATCTGCAGCGAAGGTAAACTGGGGGAAAGCGAAGCCCTCGCTGTTGGTGAATGTCATGATGGTCTCCCAGTTCTCCCCCAAAGCCTAGCCTGGAAAAAAGACGGTCTAAAGTACCTCGGTCTATTCCTCAGTAATGAGGTCATGGTACGGAGAGACCGTTGTGGAAAAAATAAATATCCTAAAATGTCCTATAGAGGTAGAGTTTAAGTTTTAAACAATCTTGTTGCATCCCTTGTGTGACATCGTTTATCTTGTGTGGACCATCCTTCAGACCTACTGGCTCAGATCCAGAGGAAAATGGTAGATTTTTTTTGGGGGGGTCTGCACTGGGTGCCATAGGGGGTGCTGTTTTTTTATCAAGAGAGGAGGGGGGACAGGGCCTTGTCCACCTGGCCAGAAGAACGGCCACCTTCAGCCTTCAGTTCATACAGAAGTTTCTGACGGGGTCGTCTGACTTGGTGTGCAGGAACGTGACCAGCTGTATCCTCAGACATGTGAGTAAACTGGGGCTGGATGCTGCTCTGTTTTTAACTGATCCTACATTTGTAATGTTAAGTGGGTTTCTTCCTTTTTATCAGGGTGTTTTTAAGTCTTGGGCCCTTTTTAATTGTAAATTGTGTGATAGGTCTAACTCTCTGCACTGGTTGTTGAAGGAGCCGCTGATCAACGGGAGCAGACTGGATATCTGCAGCAGGGCGCCTGGGCTACTGGCAGCCCTAAACCAGTCTGGGACTCTAAGCCTGCAGCAGCTGGTAGAGACATCAGGGCCTGGACTATCGGGGGCCAGGGCTCTCTCCTGGTCATGAGATCCGTCCGGGTCGCACAAAGACTCCTAGAACTATGGACACAAAAACTGAATGGGAGAGAGAAGAGACTCCTCATGGAGTACAGCCGGGGAGAGGCTAGGCCAGACCCCACAGACCCGGATGTTTACCTGAGCCCAGAGTTTGGAGAGGAGACCGGCCCCCTGCTAGCTGTCAGTAGCCCAGGCAAACCTACCCTGCACTGAGCAGACCGTCACATTTTACCAGAACTTTGTGAAAGCCATACATAAAAAAGGACTGAGTGGCAGACCCCCCACTGTCTGGAATGACAAGCTGAGGGAGTAGAGGGTTTAATACAATCCTCCCCTCAAAAAAAAAAACGGGCCTCTGAGCTCCAGTGGAGGATTTTACATGGTGCTGTCGCCTCCAATGCTTTTATTTCTGTTATTAATCCCACGGTTCTTAACCAGTGTCCATTCTATAACCTTCGAGAGACTGTGTTCCATGTTTTTACAGAGTGTAAGAGACTCACAGACTTCTTATCTGTTAACATTGGTTTTTAGTCTTTTTTATGTTGTTTTTACTCAGAGGGTTTTTATCATGGGAGCTACCTACAAAAAGGCACAAAAAGATAAGTGGCAGCTTTTGAATTACCTTTCAGGTGAGGCCAAAATGGCAATATATATATATATAAGCAGGAAGAACAGGGAGGAGAACAGAGAGGGGCAGGAGGCCAGGGCAGTCTGGCTCTGCAACATCGGGGCCAGACTCTGGTTAGAGTTCAGCTTTTATAAACACATTGGAGACATTGATGCTTTTAAACAGCGTTGGTGTTTTAATGATATTGTTTGTTCTGTTATTGATGATGAGTTGGCTTTTGCACACAATTTTCCTGAATGAAGTATTTTTAAACAAAAACTGAGATTTTATTGCATCAGCACTTTATTTCATTGTTAAACTGTACAAATTATATGTAAATAAAGTGTTTCGTAAAAATCTAAAATATCTGTCTCTCTCTCTCTGTGTGTGTGTGTGTGTGTGTCTCTCTGTATCTGCATCTCTCTCTCTGTCTCTGTGTGTGTGTGTGTTGCTCTCTCTCTCTCTGCTGTCGTACCCAGAGGTTGTCGTAGGTGTGCATCATCTCGACCGCCTGTCACTTCACTGTTTGCGCAGCGCCGGTTTGCATCAGACTTGTCACCAATCAATGGGTCAATTACAGCAGTCTGACCTGAAGCACTCTCTGAGGATCGAAAGGAGAGATGAGGAGGCAAGCAACTGCTGGACGGCTACCAAGATCACAGAGGAGACGTCGCTCAGAAGCACTGGATGTGACAGAAAACAGATGCATTGAAATATAGATGCACATTAAAAGTTCTCACAAAGGACGCATCCACAAATCACATTAAATACAGTCAGGTCCATAAATATTGGGACATCGACACAATTCTAATCTTTTTGGCTCTATACACCACCACAATGGAGTTGTAATGAAACGAACAAGATGTGCTTTAACTGCAGACTTTCAGCTTTAATTTGAGGGTATTTACATCCAAATCAGGTGAACGGTGTAGGAATTACAACAGTTTGTATATGTGCCTCCCACTTTTTAAGAGACCAAAAGTAATGGGACAGATTAACAATCATAAATCAAAATTTCACTTTTTAATACTTGGTTGCAAATCCTTTGCATTCAATTCCAGCCTGAAGTCTGGAAGGCATAGACATCACCAGACGCTGGGTTTCATCCCTGCTGATGCTCTGCCAGGCCTCTACTGCAACTGTCTTCAGTTCCTGCTTGTTCTTGGGGCATTTTCCCTTCAGTTTTGTCTTCAGCAAGTGAAATGCATGCTCAATCGGATTCAGGTCAGGTGATTGACTTGGCCATTGCATAACATTCCACTTCTTTCCCTTAAAAAACTCTTTGGTTGCTTTCGCAGTATGCTTCGGGTCATTGTCCATCTGCAC
The DNA here is from genome assembly GCF_031162955.1 of Sander vitreus. Taxonomy (NCBI): domain Eukaryota; kingdom Metazoa; phylum Chordata; class Actinopteri; order Perciformes; family Percidae; genus Sander; species Sander vitreus. The sequence continues at coordinate 36,700,073 of NC_135858.1, read as the reverse complement.
TGTGAAGCGCCATCCAATGAGTTCTGAAGCATTTGACTGAATATGAGCAGATAATATTGCCCGAAACACTTCAGAATTCATCCTGCTGCTTTTGTCAGCAGTCACATCATCAATAAATACAAGAGAACCAGTTCCATTGGCAGCCATACATGCCCACGCCATGACACTACCACCACCATACTTCACTGATGAGGTGGTATGCTTTGGATCATGAGCAGTTCCTTTCCTTCTCTATACTCTTCTCTTCCCATCACTCTGGTACAAGTTGATCTTTGTCTCATCTGTCCATAGGATGTTGTTCCAGAAATGTGAACTTTTTTTTAGATGTTTGGCAAACTCTAATCTGGCCTTCCTGTTTTTGAGGCTCACCAATGGTTTACATCTTGTAGTGAACCCTCTGTATTCACTCTGGTGAAGTCTTCTCTTGATTGTTGACTTTGACACACATACACCTACCTCCTGGAGAGTGTTCTTGATCTGGCCAACTGTTGTGAAGGGTGTTTTCTTCACCAGGGAAAGTATTCTTCGGTCATCCACCACAGTTGTTTTCCGTGGTCTTCCGGGTCTTTTGGTGTTGCTGAGCTCACCGGTGCGTTCTTTCTTTTTAAGAATGTTCCAAACAGTTGATTTGGCCACACCTAATGTTTTTGCTATCTCTCTGATGGGTTTGTTTAGATTTTTCAGCCTAATGATGGCTTGCTTCACTGATAGTGACAGCTCTTTGGATCTCATATTGAGAGTTGACAGCAACAGATTCCAAATGCAAATAGCACACTTGAAATGAACTCTGGACCTTTTATCTGCTCCTTGTAAATGGGATAATGAGGGAATAACACACACCTGGCCATGGAACAGCTGAGCAGCCAATTGTCCCATTACTTTTGGTCCCTTAAAAAGTGGGAGGCACATATACAAACTGTTGTAATTCCTACACCGTTCACCTGATTTGGATGTAAATACCCTCAAATTAAAGCTGAAAGTCTGCAGTTAAAGCACATCTTGTTCGTTTCATTTCAACTCCATTGTGGTGGTGTATAGAGCCAAAAAGATTAGAATTGTGTCGATGTCCCAATATTTATGGACCTGACTGTACATTTGTTTTAGCAGGTCAGGATTCACAGCAAGGTATATGGTTGATAGACCAAGATGGGAGATAAACGTGCTCTGGTTTATTAACATTTCTTTAAACCACTCACAATCGTCTTGGGAGGAGCTGCTCCGGACGGAGCCACGGTGCCTCTGCTAAATAGTCTCAGGAAGGAACTTGTTTTGGTGGACGATGTGTACGTTCAAAAGTAGTTTTAGGGTTATATCAATTACCCTCTATATTGACAATGTTTCATTTCCGGGATTGCTCCGGTGCCGCTGGAAATTCCCCCGGATGTCCGTCCCCTTCCTCTCTCTTTGTGTTGGCGTTCTAACCTCTGGTGGATTTGTGAGGACTATGGTTAACTGGTCCTCAGATCTCTGCAGGGTAAATCCAGACAGCTAGCTAGACTATCTGTCCAATCGGAGTTTTCTGTTGCACGACTAAAACTACTTTTGAACGTCCACATGTTCCATCAAAACAAGTTCCTTCCTGAGACTATTTAGCAGAGGCACCGTGGCTCTGTCCGGAGCTTAGCCCCACCCAAGACGATTGTGATTGGTTTAAAGAAATGTCAATAAACCAGAGCACGTTTTACTCCCATCCAGGAATGCTGTGTGGACTAGCCAGACCTTCCTCCGCAGCACTGTGGAGGAATGGCAAAGCGAGACTAGTGATACAATACCATTTTACCCATGATGCATTGGTTGGTCTGGCGATGCGAGGCTATATTTGCTATAACGACCGCCTTGCTCTACATTATCCCTTACTCAATACTGCTGATAATACTTTGCTTTGACCTAGATGCAGTATGTTTATTTTTGCAGTATTTTTCTGTCACTTTGCCAGCAGTGTTACCAAATTGATGCCCGACGGTGTCATGTTTCACTAGAGCGGAACCCAGAAGCAGACCAGGACAAGGTGAGTTGAATAAAGGTGAGTATTTATTAAGAGACTTAAATGTGGAAGCAGGAGAATCCAGGTGACGGAGCAGGCAGTGGGGGAGAGTAGGTGGGAGGGTATGAGCAGATCCAATGTTGTTTCTGAAGCAACAGATGAGCAGGCAGAGGTGGAGTGAAGATCCCGGGAGAGTAACTGCAGACAGAGGAAACAAAGGTAAGTTCACAACGAGCAAAAATAACAGAACAGCAAAACTAACTATTAGTAAACTGAGGCTGATATGCAGGCACAACATACTGTTGATGGCTAACGATCCGGCAGGGAATGGATGTCAGGTCAGAGCTTAAGAAGTGGAGAGGTGATGATCAGGACCAGGTGTGCAGGTAGCTAATGAGATGCAGGTGTGGGTAGTTGAGAGAGCCAAACAGGGTGTGTTCAGGAAACTCAGGAAAACAGACTCCAGGACAGAATACAGGCAACTCAGGCAGAAAACAGACTCAGACAGCAGGATTCATGACAGACGGGATCTCTGCTGCTGGCCACTACTGTCGCGGCCTGATTATTTAACGCTGTTTTGAAGTGACTAAGAGCTGAAATATGTTTCTCTTTAAGACCTGGTTATATTTATCACTAATGCTATGAAATATGATGTTAAACATTCTGGGCATTGCGAAACCTTTTCATTGAAAATAACAAAAAGAAGAGGCGACATGCGGGCTTTGATATCCGGCTTTCAGACCCATCCGTCTTCCTTTCATACCGTCTGCCATTGTCTGTGTGTCGGGTGATTAATCTGCATGGCATGTGTGAAATGTTTGTCCATGTCCATCTTTGTATATCGCTTGTCAGTTACATTTTATTTCCTCATTCCTTTCATGTCCCCTTCTTCCTCTGCTCTTCACGTCTCTCCCCTCCGTCACCCTGTGGCTCTTTCCTTCTTTAAATAGCCTCCCTTCATCACCTACCTTTTTTGCTTTCCTCCCTCATTCAAACTTGTTTTTCTGTGAAAAAAACGCTGCTTTCATTCTCAGCATGTTCTGCTGAATGTGCATAATGTTGGCCACAGAGGGCAGTGCTCCCTGCAGCTCTCTCTCTCTCTCTCTCTCTCTCTCTCTCTCTCTCTCTCTCTCTCTCTCTCTCTCTACTTTTTTCTGTTTCTTCCCTGCTGACCTGATCTTTTCTTTTCTCCCTTCAGATCCTTTGTAAATATGTTTGTCTTCTTTAACTGTCAATTGTCAGGTTTTGTGCAATAGCTTGCGAGAGGAGGCAAAGGACATATTTTAAAGGTTTAATAAAGAAAAACAGCTATAAACCAAAGGGGTCCTACAGCAGGCAGGTTAAAAATAGGCAACCAAGATCCAAACAAAAAAGCAATACACTGAAAACTAAGAAGAGGAAAAACCACAGGGAATGGCCCGCGTGACGACGATCGGACAACTGACAAAGAAAGCACAGAGACAAAATACTCGAGGTAACAAGGGACAGGTGACAAGAGGGCTGATGAACAGGTGAGACACATCAGGGTGTGGCAGACAATCACAGAGGCGGGAAAACAAACAAGGAAGGAAGTCAAGCAAGACGTGACAGGAGAAACAGACTCTACAAAGTAAAACAGGAAGCTGAAGCATGAAAACACACGATGGAACTAGGAGAACGAAACGGAGAACACAGAACACAGGTGAAACATTACCATTAACAAGTAACAGGGAAACAGTAACACAGGGAATGAACTGACAAAAAAAAAACCATGACATTCAATGCTTATTCCGTCTTCCATTGTCCCGTTGCTCCTGCCTTGATTGATTCCACACTTTCACTTTCATATTCTGTATTCGCAGCATCTCTCACGTTCCCTCTAACGTGGTGTAGCATTTTAACTCAAATAAAACATTTCACTGTATTTTGAGACATATTTAAAAACTCCTTACAACTGCAGAACTTGCCTGATGATAATAATAATCATGTTTTGGACTTTTCATTATCACAGTAGTCTAGATCAGTGTTTCTCAAATGTTGGTACGTGTCCCCCTAGGGGTTCTCTGGAGGACTGCAGGGGGTACGTGTCCTCCCTAGGGGTACTCTGGAGGACTGCAGGGAGTACATGTACCCCTAGGTGTACTCTGTAGGACTGTAGGGGGTACCGGAGATTTTTTGCAAAATGTTTTTCAGTTACAAGGCTGGTGTGACATGTTCTACGATGTGTTCCTTGACATTGACCAATAGGAAGACAGAGCGCTCTCTGCCTCTCTGGTGCACATCTGTAACTAACTATCTAACTATCTGGTGATAAGAAGGAGAGACACTACTGCTGTTGTCTGGTGGAGGAACGATACACACAGTGCCCATATAGGCTTTGTTTTCACGGCAGGGATTGCCCCGCTTCCCAGCGTTGCACACTAGTGGACAAGCAATGAAAACAGGCTACACCCTCCTACATCCGCGATGGCTGCACCTGATTGGACGGAAAACACACGTGGGGCTCCCAGATTTCAAAACAGACAATAACGGCAGTTTTCCAGGGGCTGCTGCTCCACCAAAGCATCGACCTATGAACTCTCGTTGACCTATGATCGCATCGTAATCTTAACGACAGCACGCGATAATCGGTCAGTTGCCACTCTTCTATCCAAGAATTTTCTCTCATCAAGGACTTTTGTACACTAATTAGACATGTAAATGTCCACGTACATATACGACAGTTCACACGTAGATTCTCAAATGTGTATACATTTATTCTACTTGCACTTCAGGGGCGATCGCTCAGGAAAAGCACAGCAAAAAGAGCAGAAATGGCGTCAAACCGGATGAGTCTGGATGTGGCTAATAGCTGCGAATGGTGTCCGAATATGGACACAGTTACGTTAGCTTGCTAGCTTGAAAGTTGTTGTTTCCTCTAGCAAATGGAGTTTGAGAATGGCAACACACTGAGAGCGGAAGGCGAGGGGGGGCTTCATCCTGGATATGTACTTCTGTTGATCCAGACGTTCATATCAAGTAATCCAGTAATAGATGGTACGGTGCTGCTGACAACAGGGCTCCAGAGAAGCCCACAGCTAACTACTCTACATCCCCCAAAAGCCCCCGAATGATCGGCTCGGCAGCTGAGTTTAATGCATATTTCATATTCACACTGCAGTGTGGTTACTGTGTTACAGTAGTAGAGTGTGTGTTGTCATAAAATCACATACAATGATTTATCTATGTGTTATACATGTTTAATAATGTTTAATTTTCAAACAGTCAACACAACCACAACCCACATTAATAATGTAAGTGTTTATGTCTGTAGAGCGTGTTCTCTGAACACAGTTACAGAGGGCTGGAGAAAGTAGAAAATACACACACACACACACACATACATACACATATACATATATATATATATATATATATATATATATATATATATATATATATATATATATATATATATATATGTGTGTGTATATGTGTAAACTGTGTGTTTGTGTGATACAAGCGCTCATTACTCCTGATTTTCCAGATCTTCCAAGCAGAGTTAACCGCGTCATGATTGGCTCTGTCACCGCAACTGTGTCGTTTTAATTTGAATGTTTCCATCAGTTGTCTCTTCCTTTATTAGTCCTTCAATGGATCCCTCAACTGTGATGTGGGTCAGAGGAAAAGAGGACAAAAAGCCTCCAGACAGACGCAGCCAGGCTCCAAAATTAACATTTTTATCCACCAGCCAAGGACAAGTTAATGTTCACATTTGACCTGCCACTCAATAGATTACCATTGCTTTTTGGCTGCAAATCTACCAGCCACTTACATATTTATACAATATTCAATATTACAATACAATATTCCCCTCCAAAATGTAGTAAAGTAGAAATATTGGGTAGCATAAAATGGAAGTACTTGAGTAAATGCAATTTGTGACATCCCACCACTGTCCTCTTCACACAAACTGTGTGAAAAACCTTCCTGCCCTCACAGCTACACTCCTGTTCTTCATCATCTGCCCAACCTGCTGTATATAATGCTGTGTGTGTGCGTGTGTGTGTGTGTGTGTGTGTGTGTGTCGGGCTGGCACACTCCTCCCGAGCACAGCAACTGTTGCTAAGCTACCAGAGCAGTGAAAAGATGGTGCAGTGTGTGTTGAAGTCTGTACACGCCGCTGTAAAAACCACATCAACAAAAACAAACTGATGGAAAGGAGATTTCTATAAACTAATGGAATCGGCACTGAAATATGTTGCAGCGCTCTTATTAAATGATAAAAGAAAACATGAGTTCTGTGTTCTGTGCAGAGGAATGTGTAGCTTGATGTCCAACATTTGACAGATTTTGTGCTGGAAGATTTTGGTTAATATCATGAATTAAACTTCACAATGTGTGCATTAATGTCTGTTATTATGTTTAGTCATGCTTGTGGCTTCCCTTTGTTACAGACTGAAATAGCTCAACAAGATGGATTTCTATTCAAGTTTGTCCACACATCTATGATCACACGGCCATCGTTTTGCATTTGGTTTTGTCTCTCCTGTTGGGTATGTAAAGTGTTACATACAAAACAAGTGTTCCAAAATGCTGCATTTAACATGTATGTATGTAAATATATATGTATATGTATGTATATATATATGTGTGTGTGTGTGTGTGTGTGTGTGTGTGTGTGTGTGTGTGTGTGTTTGTGTGTGTGTATATGTATGTAAATATATATGTATATGTATGTATATATATATATGTGTGTGTGTGTATATGTATGTAAATATATATGTATATGTATGTATGTAAATATATATGTATATGTATGTATATATATGTGTGTATGTATGTATGTAAGTAAATGATTATTTGATGATTTTTGATAACAATAATAATAATAGGGCCTAATCCTTTTTATTCAGGGAAATTAGCCTACATCTTATTTGACGTGGGGGCGGTAAGGGTTCTGGATAATGGATAGCCCACTGGTCTATACCTACTCCATGTGTAACGTGTCCTGAGATTACTCCTGTTATGATTTGACACTATGAATAAAATTGTATTGGTAAACTCATCCACTGATTCGGACAAACTACAGCTTGAAATGAGACTGAGTTGTTATTTCCAAATAATCCAACCTGCTATGAATACATTTCTAATGCTGCTTATCTGAGCAACAAGATGACAAAAGATTTCCAGTTATTTGGTTTTGGGAGAAAGTGCGTCACAAAACTGATGTCTGGCCCACCAGCAGAGTCCAGCCTTTTGTTGCATACCAATCCAATCAGCACGAGCTCGGCCCCATTCATCAAACTCGGCACTATCAGGCCCGTCATTAGTGGTGCTACTGAACCATATTACAGTTTCGGGTAACCCAAATGAGATGTCTGCAGTGCTGCCACGCTGTACTGTTCAACAGCAGCTTTGTGATCTATGCCTTCATTTCCTGCTGGGGTACAACTTGTTTTCCTCAGAAGTGGGGACATGGTGTATGTACTGGGTACTGGTAGTACTGATAGTACTGGGCAAGAAAGCAGGGAGGGAGACACACTCCCAGCCAGCGGTGGAAGAAGTATTCAGATCCATTACTTAAAGTGCTCATATTCATTTTTAGGTTCATAATTGTAGAGGTTATATCAGAATAGGTTTACATGGTTTAATTTTCAAAACACATTACACTTTTGTTGTACTGCACATTGCTGCTGCTCCTCTTTTCACCCTGTGTGTTGAGCTCTCTGTTCTAGCTACAGAGTGAGACATCTCACTTCTGTTCCATCTTTGTTGGGAGTCGCACATGCTCAGTACCTAGGTAAGGGCTACTAGCCAGTCGGAAGCAGAGTATGAGGGCGTGCCCTGACAGTACCTAGGTAAGGACTACTAGCCAGTCAGAAGCAGAGTATGAGGGCGTGCCCTGACAGTACCTAGGTACGGACTACTAGCCAGTCAGAAGCAGAGTATGAGGGCGTGCCCTGACAGTACCTAGGTAAGGACTACTAGCCAGTCAGAAGCAGAGTATGAGGGCGTGCCCTGACAGTACCTAGGTAAGGACTACTAGCCAGTCAGAAGCAGAGTATGAGGGCGTGCCCTGACAGTAGCTAGGTAAGGACTACTAGCCAGTCAGAAGCAGAGTATGAGGGCGTGCCCTGACAGTAGCTAGGTAAGGACTACTAGCCAGTCAGAAGCAGAGTATGAGGGCGTGCCCTGACAGTACCTAGGTAAGGACTATTAGCCAGTCAGAAGCAGAGTATGAGGGCGTGCCCTGACAGTACCTAGGTAAGGACTACTAGCCAGTCAGAAGCAGAGTATGAGGGCGTGTCCTGACAGTACCTAGGTAAGGACTACTAGCCAGTCAGAAGCAGAGTATGAGGGCGTGTCCTGACAGTACCTAGGTAAGGACTACTAGCCAGTCAGAAGCAGAGTATGAGGGCGTGCCCTGACAGTAGCTAGGTAAGGACTACTAGCCAGTCAGAAGCAGAGTATGAGGGCGTGCCCTGACAGTAGCTAGGTAAGGACTACTAGCCAGTCAGAAGCAGAGTATGAGGGCGTGCCCTGACAGTAGCTAGGTAAGGACTACTAGCCAGTCAGAAGCAGAGTATGAGGGCGTGCCCTGACAGTACCTAGGTAAGGACTATTAGCCAGTCAGAAGCAGAGTATGAGGGCGTGCCCTGACAGTAGCTAGGTAAGGACTACTAGCCAGTCAGAAGCAGAGTATGAGGGCGTGTCCCTGACAGTACCTAGGTAAGGACTACTAGCCAGTCAGAAGCAGAGTATGAGGGCGTGCCCTGACAGTAGCTAGGTAAGGACTACTAGCCAGTCAGAAGCAGAGTATGAGGGCGTGCCCTGACAGTAGCTAGGTAAGGACTACTAGCCAGTCAGAAGCAGAGTATGAGGGCGTGCCCTGACAGTAGCTAGGTAAGGACTACTAGCCAGTCAGAAGCAGAGTATGAGGGCGTGCCATGCTAGCAGCTAGGCGAGCATTATAACGTGTGTTCCAAAGTGACCACGTTTGTCTCTGAAGTAAAGGCTGGACTACAATAGAGCTGTTTGGAGCAGTTTGTGAACAGTGTTTTCTGTTGGAGATGGTAAGTCCCTTTGGGGGGGACTTTGGGCTTTTTCACTTTGTAAACCTATAACATGCACAAAAAAGATATATAACACTATAAAGGAAAGGGAAAGAGCCAAAAAGCATAATATGAGCACTTTAAGTAAATGTACTAATACCACACTAACAATACTCACTACAAAACAGAAGCATGCTTGACGTTTGACACTAGGGTTTAAGACGATCTGGCAACAAAGCTTGTGAGAAGGGGGGGTATATATACTATGGGAGACAATTAGACACAGGTGAAACACATTTGGGTTGGGCAGTTGATCACAAAAGCGGGAAAGTAGACAAAGACTTGAAGTGATCTGACCTGGAATGAGAAACAAAATAAAACAGGGACAGACAACGACGACGACTGTGAGACGTGACACAAGTATTATAAATAAATAGCAGCGATGATAATACAGTATTAC